>NW_007380179.1:0-18378 GCF_000475195.1 Diaphorina citri | reverse complement strand
ACGCTTGATGTGGCCTGTGGCGTGGCATGCCCATCCCGTAGTTTGCCTTTCGTCAGATGGGCGAGAAGGGGCACAATACTTCCCATTTAGGTGCTGGGTCAACACGAGAACACCAGAAAGTAACCCGTTGAAATATTTGCAATCGAAAAACGAGTACAAATTTTTGTCGATGGTGGGATTCGAACCCGGGACCTTCTGCATGGCAAGCAAGCGCGTTACCACTGGACCAACCGTGCTCCCGTTACCACTGGACCAACCGTTCGAAGTAAAAGTAATAGAAAGAAAGATAACACCTATTGTAGAGAGAGAGAGAGGGAGAGAAACCCAAGTAGAGTGAGAGAGGGAAAGCGAATAATAAAGTCAGACAGAGAGACGTACCACAATCAAGGTTGAACTGTGGACACCTGGACACACACAACTGTCAAACTATATCAAATTTCGAGAGAGCAAAAATTTAGAAACCCAGCAAAACACTGAACTTTCAACAGACAAAAAACGTGGGGGAATTTCAATCCCCTAATCTACCACAATTAAACTTTCAAGCACCCAAAAACACCCAACTTTTAAAAGACCACTATGAAAATAGGGCTTGCATTATGCATTATTAATATTACTAAAACAACGTACTATTATTAAGGTTTAAAAACAAACTAAAAAAGTCAGAATTTTTTTTAAGACTATTAAAAAAATCCGATAGCGTTTTTCCTCACAAAATTTCTTTCTCGAACAAATTTGCTTTCGAGCTTTTGACTTCGACAGAAAGCGCTCTCAAAATGCTGAACGAGAAAGATAATGGAAGAGAAAAACAAAGTTAGAAAGCACAAAAACGCCGTACGGAAAAAAGGGGGTTTGGGGCTTTTGAGTGTGCTTGAAACGAAAAGGGGAAAATCCCACGTTGAAAAGGCGGAAAAATCCCACGCCAGACTGGAAAAATCCCACGTTCAATGAGGGGAAAATTATGCTCCGAAACCAAAATCAACCTTACCTAAAGGCAAAGCTGATGGTAATATTAAACCTCTCATTTTGATTTATTTGTGTATAGTTTTTAAGCTTTTACCAAGATTTGGCGTTAAATAACGGTCGTACCGTACATTTCTCGAGGTCCAGCCCGCGGACACTTTTGATCATCATAATCTATCGAAGCTGTCGGCAAAATTTGAGCGACCTGTGGCTAAAGATAAAGTCGTGAGAAGCGCTAGTTCCTTTTGAGCTTTTTCTTGTATAATCCTAAATACCGGAACTTTGGTCCGGAATAACAGCCGAACCGTACCTTCTGGAAACAGAGCCCAAGGATATTTTTGATCTATGTACATAATTTATCGAATCTCTGTGCCAAGTTCGAGCGACTTTGGCTGAAATCTAAAGGCCTGAGTTTTGCGAACTCTTTTTGATATAAATATGTATCTACCTGCCTATTATTTTATTCTATTTCATACATAGATTTATATTTATAAGTATCTTTTTATTTCATAGGAAAATTGATTGATCAAAATGCTCAAAATTTAGCACTTAATCAGGTTCCAAAAAGGCTTTGCACAAATGAGTAGAGATACCTAACGCTTTATAGGTAAGTACATACTTGGGTTAGGTACCTACCATACAAAAAACCATTTTCAGTTTTCATTTCAATTTGTAAAAATCAACGGTTTCTTCCGATGGTGTATATTTTATTGAAAACAGATTCGGAGCAATTTGAGTGGGTCATACATTGGTGGACACCCTGTATATGTTTTATGTACAATTGATTAACTGGTGAATTGAGACTAATAAGGAATTTCCTTCTTTCCACAGGTTCTACAACGTGATCGTAGCGCTTCGCATTCCTCGGACTTCGCACGGTTGAGATAAGTTTTCACAATTTTCATTTCAATTTGTAAATTTTCATATTTCACAATTTTCATATTTCATTTTCAGTTTTCATTTCAATTTGTAAAAATCAACGGTTTCTTCCGATGGTGTATATTTTATTGAAAACAGATTCGGAGCAATTTGAGTGGGTCATACATTGGTGGACACCCTGTATATGTTTTATGTACAATTGATTAACTGGTGAATTGAGACTAATAAGGAATTTCCTTCTTTCCACAGGTTCTACAACGTGATCGTAGCGCTTCGCATTCCTCGGACTTCGCTTTTTCCCAGTATGTACAAAATAAGTAATCCCATGGTGAAAACCGCATCTCCCTAGCCCATCTAGAAGCGGGTTAGAATGTCTATAAGTGAGTGAGTGAGTCAGTTACTCAAGGGGCAGGGTGTTTGTCTGGAAGTATTTTGCGCCTAGTGTTGTATACAGCTTGTACTTTTGATCTTCTATATCGAATGAGGATTTCCTCAACAAAGATCCTTTGCAGAGTAGAAATGAGAATCTCTCAGTAGGTCTAGTGCATAACTCCTCTGCTTAGGGAAATGTTTAGGGTGTGTTGAACTAATAATAATAATATCAGAGAAAAATTAAGTACCTACATAAATAAAAATGAAAAAAAAAAAAAGAGAAATTAAAGAGAAAGCAAATTGTTTTTTATACATATATAATATAATGAATAAGTATAAATATATATATATACATTTCCAGCTCTTCAATGCCCCCCGGAAGCAAGGAGTTCCCTATGCTAGGAAGAAGGAACAATTCATTGAAGACGGTAAAGAACTGTTCAAGATTATGGCAGAAAAGGGGGTCAAAACAGCAATCTTCATTGAATCCCCGAGAACAGTCGATATTAAGCATTCGCATCAGTCATGTCAGTATTAGGTATGTCATGTCGGTAATAGTTGTCTTAAAGTTATACGTGAAGATTTAATGTATATGTATTCTTTTGGTTTTATTTTTATTAAATCATTTACCATTTATTATGTAAGCTATTAACCATAGATAATAGGTACAATCACCCTCTTTATAGCAAAATACTTTTTTAGATCGTTTGTGTAATGTGTAAGTTACAGGTTATATTTTTCAAATGCTTACTGTTATTGTATTGGAAACTTAATTCTAATGGCGGCTGATGTTTATCTATTGGTAAAGGGAGGGGGTCAGTTGACTTTTGAACCAAAACAGTTAAAGGTTGAAAGTTGGGCTTCCCACTTTCATCCTCTCGTACATTTTACTCTCTCCGGCTTACCTAATAAATGTCCCCTTCTTTCATCCCCCCACCTTTTCACCAAAGTCCCCTTCCACCCAACCTTCCCTCTTCCCCTCGCTTCCCACTTCCGCCTTCTTGTACATTTTACGCCCTCCGGCTCTCCCCATAAATGTCCCCTTCTTTCATACCCCCCACCTTTTCACCAAAGTCCCCTTCCACCCAACCTTCCCTCTTCCCCTTGCTTCCCACTCCCACCCTCTTGTAGAGTTCACATCCCCTCCTTTTCCAAGATGTGCTCTTCTTCTCCGCCCTCTCCTACAACATTTTACATTTCATTCCATTTTTCACAATCTCTCAAACACCCCCACTTTCACCCACGCAGACCGGCAGACATCGTGGGCGCTACACAGTGTATACTACACAGTACACACCAAGTACTGACTCTACAGAGAGTACACCCTTTTTTGAATGGCTGATACTTAATAGCGGATAGATCCCTTTTTCGGGGTTTTCGTTCCCATGGACTTTTTCCAAAAGATCTGGGGAATCCTAGGTTACACCGGGAAATCCTAGGTTTTAACCGCTCGTCGGGCTTTTCCCGTAAGTAACATTTACAATTTTCCTTGACCCTTGGACTACCTGGTTGAAAATATTATCTGACCCTTCGACCACCTGATTGCGGTTCTTTTTGCATGATGAGCAAATACCTATCAAAATAGGTATTTTACTGACAGAAAAATTATTGATAGGTAAGACTGGCAAGAGGATCCCAGAACACCTGATCCTCCTGCGTTTGTCTAACTTGGAAGAAAATTTTGGGAAAGAAAACTGGAAAAGCAGAGTTGGGGATAGTTGAAAAAGGAGTTAAAGGGTGCTCAGCTAGTATTCACAATCTGCAAATTGGCAAATTCACTAACTAAAACTAAAATCTCGGATCAAATTTTCAATATTGCAAAAGCTACCTATTCCTGATTTTCTTGTTTCTTCTTCAATCTTTCTTCTTTCTTCTTCACTCTTCAGATTTTTTATTTATTTTTTTTCTTCTGGAGTTAAAGGGTGCTCAGCTAGTATTCACAATCTGCAAATTGGCAAATTCACTAACTAAAACTAAAATCTCGGATCAAATTTTCAATTTTGCAAAAGCTACCTATTCCTGATTTTCTTCTTCAATCTTTCTTCTTTCTTCTTCACTCTTCAGATTTTTTATTTATTTTTTTTCTTCTAGAAGGAGAAGGAGAAGGGAAGGGAGAAAAGGAAGAACAAAGAAGGAGAAGTTGAGATGAAAAGGAGCTAGCTTCATTTCTGTAAGAAATAAAAGTTGTCGGTGCAAGGTTTCAGCCAAAAAAATTTACTTTTCATTACACTCTACGAGTATAGTGAACCTATATAGATATAGGTTACACAAAAGAGAAATACATAAAAGTTACGTAAGGTAATAAAAAGTCGTGTGATGTTCAATAGATTTTTTCTTGCTCGCTTCACATCCATAACTTCTCCGACTCCGAAAAAAAAGAAAAATAAAAAAAAGCCAAAAAGGCAGAAGCAGATTGCGGAAGTGTTTTTTTTCTTCTAGAAGGAGAAGGGAAGGGAGAAAAGGAAGAACAAAGAAGGAGAAGTTGAGATGAAAAGGAGCTAGCTTCATTTCTGTAAGAAATAAAAGTTGTCGGTGCAAGGTTTCAGCCAAAAAAATTTACTTTTCATTACACTCTACGAGTATAGTGAACCTATATAGATATAGGTTACACAAAAGAGAAATATATAAAAGTTACGTAAGGTAATAAAAAGTCGTGTGATGTTCAATAGATTTTTTTCTTACTCGCTTCACATCCATAACTTCTCCGACTCCGAAAAAAAAGAAAAATAAAAAAAGCCAAAAAGGAAAAGGCAGAAGCAAGAAGCAGATTGCGGATTTTGCGGAAGTGTTTTTGTCAAATTTAAAACAAAATTTTTTCTTTTCCCACAGAATAGGAAGGGTTACTTTAATCTTGACTTTATTGTACTTGAAAGTTCAGTGCAGGGTGTGTAGTTTTTAGTTTCCAGGAAAGAAATCACACAAAATATTTACACATCTCTTGAAATTGTTTGTGCTATAAGCATTGCTGTAAAGCCTCCTTCTGTTGTCAAAGTGAACCTTTAGTGTGCTTCTGTGCTTTATCATGTTCTCAATGACTCTCCTTTTAAATTGCCACACATCAAACATCCACCTTACAGTTTGAAATCAGATAAGGGACCAACAAAATTCCCATCATGGCAAGGATATTCACAAAGGGAGACAACCGATTTTCTATTGATGACGCTTTCCAAGAAGAAATGGATGAAATAAAAAACTACAATAATTCTACATCTGAGAAATCTCCATTAAAACCCAAGTCTTTGACTAACAGTAGTATTGCATTGAATGCGGAGGATTGTGTGGTCAATCTGGACAATGTCCCATCGTCACAAACATTGAATATGAATGGTGTCAACAATATTATGTCAAATAATATCATATCATACAATATCCTACATAATAATCAATATAAATCTAAGTACGATGATGTAAGTATCTATTTTCATATTTGGGAAATTGTAATTTATAAATGGAAAAAAAAAGTCTTGTATTTATGGTACAAGGAGTAGGTATTGCTTTGATAGGATAATGATATGTACATGATAATTTGACAACTTATCAGGTAAACAACAGGTACTAGTTACTACTATTTTCTGAACTTGTTTACTTCCAGAGTCTCTCAAGGGATAGTGATTCTTATATCCATAACTACTCCAACATCTTTGACGACTCCAGCTGGTGCTGTACTCATCCAAAAGTTAAAGAAAATTGGAAACTGGTGCTTGGTGCTGCTCTGCTGTTCTTCATAGGAACAGGTCAGTATTGTTTTAGTTGTTGTACTAGCTTTAGCTATAGCCGAAAGGTGATGACACTGATGACAAAATAGAGAAAATATCTTTTCTATCAGCCATACACCAGGGTGTTGGTCTCTAGCCATGTTTAATAGGCTTGTCCTGAACTGCAGATTGTTTTAGTGGGTATTATAAGTATGTACCTACTAGTGGTTCAATTAATTGTAGAACTTTGCTTTAAAAAAAGGTAGGAGGTCCTACACATTTGAAAGGAAAACAAGGGAATCTCAATGTCTGCCAAATAAATTTATTTAAATTTTGAATGCACTGTTTCAGAGATGGAATGGAATTTGCCTGGTTCATCCTGTTGGGATAAAACTGATAAATCCCTTCACTCTCACAGTCTGACCAAGGTCTCATGTATTTTTATTAAATTTTATTTGTATAAAGTTCACAATAAAATATGTAAGAAAGAAATAAAGATTTTAGTCTCCCTCCTATTTCTTTTTCTCTCTCCCTCCTATTTCTCTTTCTCTCTCCCTTCTATTTCTTTTTTATCTCCCTCCTATTTCTTTTTCTCTCTCCCTCCTATTTCTCTTTCTCTCTCCCTCCTATTTCTTTTTTATCTCCCTCCTATTTCTTTTTTTATCTCCCTCCTATTTCTTTTTCTCTCTCCCTCCTATTTCTCTTTCTCTCTCCCTCCTATTTCTTTTTTATCTCCCTCCTATTTCTCTTTCTCTCTCCCTTCTATTTCTCTTTCTCTCTCCCTCCTATTTCTTTTTATCTCTCCCTCCTATTTCTTTTTCTCTCTCCCTCCTATTTCTTTTTCTCTCTCCCTCCTATTTCTCTTTCTCTCTCCCTCCTATTTCTTTTTTATCTCCCTCCTATTTCTTTTTTTATCTCCCTCCTATTTCTTTTTCTCTCTCCCTCCTATTTCTCTTTCTCTCTCCCTTCTATTTCTTTTTATCTCTCCCTTCTATTTCTCTTTCTCTCTCCCTCCTATTTCTTTTTCTCTCTCCCTCCTATTTCTTTTTCTCTCTCCCTCCTATTTCTTTTTTTATCTCCCTCCTATTTCTTTCTCTCTCCCTCCTATTTCTTTTTATCTCCCTCCTATTTCTCTTTCTCTCTCCCTCCTATTTCTCTTTCTCTCTCCCTCCTATTCCTTTTTATCTCCCTCCTATTTCTCTTTCTCTCTCCCTTCTTTTTAAATTTTTTTTTTTTTTTTTTTTTTAAGATGAATCTTCCACCGCCGTTTTATTAATATTATTATGATTTCGTAGCAAATAAAGCAAGTGCTACATTAGACTCGTGTGGTCTGTGTCATAGCATGCCCATCCCGTAGTATGCCTATCATCAGATGGGCGATCGAAATTCCAGTAGAATCAACCTTCCACATGATGAGAACAACATTTTTACATACCTAGCAACCTACCTCCAATCATTATGTTAATTCATAACAAAATATAAATGAAAATAAATCACTTGTTATTCTATCAATTCTGCCTTTCCCAATACTCTCCACATACCCACACTAATTTCGTCTTCCACTCTTCATTCTCTCTCCGGCTTCCCCAATAAATGTCCCCTCCTTTCACCACCCCCATCCTGTTTCTCTTTCTCTCTCCCTCCTATTTCTCTTTCTCTCTCCCTCCTGTTTCTCTTTCTCTCTCCCTCCTATTTCTCTTTCTCTCCCTCCTATTTCTTTTTTTATATCTCCTTCCTATTTCTCTTTCTCTCTCCCTCCTATTTCTTTTTCTCTCCCTCCTATTTCTCTTTTCTCCACATACCCACACTAATTTCGTCTTCCACTCTTCATTCTCTCTCCGGCTTCCCCAATAAATGTCCCCTCCTTTCACCACCACCCCTTTTCACCGACGTCCTTTTCCACCCAACCTCCCCCCTTTCCCCTTGCTTCCCACTTTCATCCTCTCGTACATTTTACTCCCTCCGGCTTACCTAATAAATGTCCCCTTCTTTCATTTTCTCTCTCCCTCCTATTTCTCTTTCTCTCTCCCTCCTATTTCTCTTTCTCTCTCCCTCCTATTCCTCTTTCTCTCTCCCTCCTATTCCTCTTTCTCTCTCCCTCCTATTTCTCTTTCTCTCTCCCTCCTATTTCTCTTTCTCTCTCCCTCCTATTCCTCTTTCTCTCTCCCTTCTATTCCTCTTTCTCTCTCCCTCCTATTTCTCTTTCTCTCTCCCTCCTATTCCTCTTTCTCTCTCCCTCCTATTTCTTTTTTTATATCTCCTTCCTATTTCTTTGCCTCTCTACCTCTTATTTCTCTTTTTCTGGATGTTACTTTCAGCGCTCAGGCAGAGCTACCTGTTTGATTTTAAGTAATGACATTTCCAAGAATAGGTGCTCAAGTTCTCTCTTTCTTCCTCATCATACTACCCTTTCTCTCCTCCTTTATCTCTCCCTCTTTTCCCTAACCTTCCTTCTCATCTACACCAATCTCTTTCCTTGTCTACTTCTCTTTCCCTCCCAGGTATTCTATTTTAAATCAAGCCTCACCACAATATTTATTTAATTGATCATTTTTCATTTCAGGTTTGATAGTGTCGGGAGTTGTGGCTGTGTTCACAGACGGGATATCAGTCCTGCAGGGTGTTGTGTTCTTTGTGGTTGGGGCCATTTGTTTCATCCCGGGGGCCTATCACATTGTCTACATCTATTTGGCTGTGAAAGGACTTCAGGGCTATGATTTCTACCATTTACCTTTGTTCAACTGAAAACTGAAGGTACCTACCTTTTTAGTTCATGTTATTAGGAGTCTTGGTTTTTTAAGCACTAGTAGTTTTGTAATTGGCTGTTATTCAGGCTAAAAAAAAAAAAAAATCAACTCATGGATTAAACAACTCAATTGTCTAAAAAATTTGCAATCTAGGAGAGTATTTGATAAGGGGCTTTTGTGATTTTGAGTACACAGAGCAAGAGATCAGAAGAATATTTATCAGGGGCAGAGTTATAGGGAGTTTGTTAGAGGAGGGAAAAATAGGAGCAGATAATAAAATCCGATGTCTATATTTTACAGATTGACTTCTTGTTGACAAGTTCTGGACTGAAAAGGTCATCAAGATGTGAAGGACTGATTTAAGTGATCAAAGGACTGAGTGGTCAAATGATCAAAGAACTAAACTGTCAAGTGATCAAAGGACTAACCTGTCATGGGAACAAAGTCATTAACTTATATTTACTAAGGACAGCAAAATGTCAATCAATTGAACTATTTTCTGCTACAGCCTTTGAAGCTTTCTAATCACTTTGCCTCTGTATATAAAGTAAGTATGAAAGCTTAACTAAATACACTAAAAGCCCAATCTGAGGCGTAGTTGTAGGGGTAACTGCCCCAAAGGATGGGTTAAGCTTATATGAATCTACAAAGTATGAAAGCTAGTTTGTATTCTATGGAAAAGGTGTGTAAGTATGTGAGAGTTATTGGCCGTTAATGACCATACAGCCTTTGAAGCTTTCTAATCACTTTGCCTCTGTATATAAAGTAAGTATGAAAGCTTAACTAAATACACTAAAAGCCCAATCTGACACGTAGTTGTAGGGGTAACTGCCCCAAAGGATGGGTTAAGCTTATACGAATCTACAAAGTATGAAAGCTAGTTTGCATTCTATGGAAAAGGTGTGAAAGTATGTGAGAGTTATTGGCCGTTAATGACCAAGGCTAACAAAAGAAAAATACCTTGATTTTTTTTTACAAGGTAATCCTGCTTTTTTGTATGAGGCTGCTGTAATGGAGAGAGTGAGCTTATGTATATTTCGGAAATATGTAGATACTAATGTAAATATGAAGTCCAAGTTGATATGTTGAGATGTGTATTTAGGTTCCTTGTTTGGCCCTAGAATTATGGACAAAGAAAAAAAAATACTTTCCTTTTCCTTCCTATAGGATAAGGAAAGTAAAAATCCTTATGAAGAGGAAACAGAAGGTGTGTTTCCTTTCGGAACCAATTTCCCCTTTAATATGGTGAATTTCCTATTGTTTAGTAGAGGCTTTATCAACGGCTTCAGAAGAAGAGAAATTGTCTTAGTTTCTGGAAGGAATATATGACCATAGTAGTTTACCTTGTGAATTCTATCAGTTACTGTTAACTGTCCACTCATAAAAAAAAGTTTACCTTGACTAAATTGTCAAAACCGGTTACACTCTGCAATTCTCTACCCAATCGTACCTACCTCGGTGGTGTAGTGGTGCTTGCCTCATAATCATCATAATCAGGAGGGCGTAGGTTCCATCCCAGCCAAAGAATGGAATTTTGTCCTTAACATTGTTTGAGAATTAAACCATAAAAGTACTTGATATTGTATTGCTGGGGTAATATAAAGAGACTTTTGTGTCCCATTCAAGCAGCACCTTTTCCACTAGGTAGGTTCACCTACAGAAAAAAAAGTAAAATTTTACTGTGGCTCATAATACCAGTTTGACATGAAGTGTGTTAAAGTGCCAAATTTGTAAAGAATAAAAATAATAGGTGTAGGAGACATACTTATACCTATTAATCTTTTTATTATACTTGTAAATATTTCTTGTATTTTTACTTTCCTTATCCTATAGGAAGGAAAGTCATGTAATCGGGTCAAATTTTCGATGGTCAGATTTTAGTGCCAAAACACGTTTTGAGGTTCCTAGAGCCTAAATCCAAAGTTTCAGCCATTGGTCCGTGTGTGTGTGTCTGTCTGTAAACAAAAAATCTCGAGAACGGTAAGAGCTAGAGACTTGAAATTTGGTATGTAGTCCACAAATGTGACAAGAATGAAACACAAAACGTTTGGTTAAGATAGGTGCTGCGGTTGGCGGTATTTTGCCAATTTTTTGGCGGTTTTCTATACTGACTATTCGGTTAGTGATATTGTAAAAGTTACAATAGAACAACACCCAAATAAGCATCATTCAATAGGATAAGGAAAGTCGTGTGATGTTCACACCAGATTTTTTTTTTTAGAGATTACTTAGAGATAGTTGTACAAGTTCATACTTCTCCTTATTTGCTATTTAGTTTGTATGTGTGTAGTATAGCAGATCCCACTGTCATGGAAAAAGAATATGCCCAAAGGGGGCGCCATGCAAAAAAAAGTTTGAGAACCACTGCTCTAGTTAAACAGTAAGTGTAAAAGATTAAGGAGATTTTACTTATAAAAGAAAAAAAAAAAATGTTTTAGGGGTGCACTCAGCATCTATTAGTAAGGCCCATCTTGGATCTGTGAGTATGTTGGGTCTGCTATCTTGTGGTCTATTTTAAATCTAGTCATGTGAATTGAGATTAAAGTATTTATTATTAAAATTTTGTCTTTTAGAATAGATTTTTCGTCAAGTTATTTATGTATTTTCATATTTTTTTACTTACGAAGAAAGTAACACGAATGAATTATTATTATTGATAAAAACTTCTGTAGATTGCAAGCAAGAAAAGAAATAAACAAAGTCCATCGGCCAGCCTATTTAGTCTGCGTTGTAAGCGCTAACGCACTGTTTGATCTTCCGTCCAGGACGGAAATTTATCTCAAACAGATAAGGTTCGTTCTCGGAACGGCTGGCTTTCTCCTATCCTGCTCTCGTGTCTTTCAATATCTCAAAGGATCAAAATCACAAGGAATCAATTACAATGGAGAATCAGAGTTAACAGCCTATTCAGACTCAGACTTCGGAGGAGACCCTGTAAGTAAATGTTCAACTACTGGTGTATTAATTATGCGTGGTGTTAACAGCCTATTCAGACTCAGACTTTGGAGGAGACCCTGTAAGTAAATGTTCAACTACTGGTGTATTAATTATGCGTGGAGGACCAGTTTTGTGGTTTGCTCAGAAACAGCGTTTAGTTGTTACATCTACCGCAGAGGCTGAATACAGAGCTGCTGTATCAAGCATTGATGAGCTTTGTCTTTTGAGAAGGATTGGACTTGAACTCAGAATACTAGATTCGGAGGAGCCAACAACTCTTTACATAGACAATCAATCTGCTATCCATATGCTGAAAGGTTCTAAAGAAGGTAAAATAAGCAAAGGCAAAAAGCATATAGAAATTTCAAAGAAATTTATTCAGCACCATATCGGTTATTTAAATTTTGAATGCACTGTTTCAGAGATGGAATGGAATTTGCCTGGTTCATCCTGTTGGGATAAAACTGATAAATCCCTTCACCCTCACAGTCTGACCAAGGTCTCATGTATTTTTATTAAATTTTATTGGTATAAAGTTCACAATAAAATATGTAAGAAAGAAATAAAGATTTTAAGTAGGTATTCTATTTTAAATCAAGCCTCACCACAATATTTATTTAATTGATCATTTTTCATTTCAGGTTTGATAGTGTCGGGAGTTGTGGCAGTGTTCACAGACGGGATATCAGTCCTGCAGGGTGTTGTGTTCTTTGTGGTCGGGGCCATTTGTTTCATCCCGGGGGCCTATCACATTGTCTACATCTATTTGGCTGTGAAAGGACTTCAGGGCTATGATTTCTACCATTTACCTTTGTTCAACTGAAAACTGAAGGTACCTACCTACCTTTTTAGTTCAAGTTATTAGGAGTCTTGGTTTTTTAAGCAATAATAGTTTTGTAATTGCAAATTCAGGCCTTAAAAAAAAAATCAACTCATGGATTAAACAATTCAATTGTCTAAAAATTTTGCAATCTAGGAAAATATTTGATAAGGGGCTTTTGTGATTTCGAGTACACAGAGCAAGAGATCAGAAAAATATTTATCAGGGGCAGAGTTATAGGGTGTTTGTTAGAGGAGGGAAAAATAGGAGCAGATAATAAATTAATAAAATCTGATGTCTATATTTTACAGATTGACTTCTTGTTGACAAGTTCTGGACTGAAAAGGTCATCAAGATGTGGAGGACTGATTTAAGTGATGATAATAACCTGACCGTCCTGGATTTCCGACTGGTTCTCAGCTTTGGCTATCGTGTTCTGAGCTTCCAGATAGAACATGATGTCTCGCAATTGATCCTTGAGCTCAGCTGTCTCCTGAAATAGAGAAGGTAATAGATCATTAAATTTGCGAAGGGCATCCACGCGTAAGACTTGTAGCCAAAACCAAAGCGATCACCCTAGTCAGCCTCGCAGACGAGGTCTGCGTTTTTCGTCAGCCTCTCAATCAGCCCTGACTAGGGTGATCGCTTTGGACACAAAAAAGGCGAAGAAGAAGAATAGATTTTTAAAATTACAACTCATAAGACAAAATAGACCAGACTTAGGTAAGGTTTTAAAGTCAAAGAGCAGAAAAAATGAGAAACTAGGGGAGTTTTTCTTCTACGACTTCTAGATCCCGAGATACGATTTTAAAAATATCGCTATTTTTTTTTTTTTTAACCGGTAAACAACTGGCTTCCTTCTTCCTTCTATCTACAGCTCTTCGATTTCGGGACGATAAGACCTCCATCTATCAATCCTCTTGGGGGAAAAATCGCCAAGTTAGAAGCTACGGGTCCTGGAGTTCGATTACCCCCGGGGCGAACTTTAATCTAAACAGATAAGATTCGTTCTCGCTACTGACTAGTAATTTGTAATTTATTTGCATCAAATAATAATAGCTTGTTCCAAAGTTAGGGACCGCAAAAATTTGGGAGTCTCTGCAACTTACTCTCTGCTTCTCCTCCTTCAAAGCGGTCATTTCAGCCTCCAGTTTGGACACCTTGGCTTGCCAGTCTTGTAGATACTAATGTAAATATGAAGTCCAAGTTGATATGTTGAGATGTGTATTTAGGTTCCTTGTTTGGCCCTAGAATTATGGACAAAAAAAAAATTCCTTCTCCTTCCTATAGGATAAGGAAAGTAAAAATCCTTATGAAGAGGAAACAGAAGGTGTGTTTCCTTTCGGAACCTATTTCCCCTTTAATATGGTGAATTTCCTATTGTTTAGTAGAGGCTTTATCAACGGCTTCAGAAGAAGAGAAATCGTCTTAGTTTCTGGAAGGAATATATGACCATTTTAGTTTACCTTGTGAATTCTATCAGTTACTGTTAACTGTCCACTCATAAAAAAAAAGTTTACCTTGACTAAATTGTCAAAACCTGCAATTCTCTACCCGATCAAGGTAGTACCTACCTACCTACCTCGGTGGTGTAGTGGTGCTTGCCTCATAATCAGGAGGGCGTAGGTTCCATCCCAGCCAAAGAATGGAAATTTGTCCTCAACATTGTTTGAGAATTAAACCGTAAAAGTACTTGGTATCGTATTGCTGGGGTAAAGAGACTTTTGTGTCCCATTCAAGCAGCACCTTTTCCAGTAGGTAGGTTCACCTACAGAAAAAAAAGTAAAATTTTACTGTGGCTCATAATTTTATTTACCAGTTTGACATGAAGTGTGTTAAAGTGCCAAATTTGTAAAGAATAAAAATTGTAGGTAATAGGAGTGGGAGACATACTTATACCTATTAATCTTTTTATTATACTTGTAAATATTCCTTGTATTTTTACTCTCCTTATCCTATAGGAAGGAAAGTAATGTAATCGGGTTTTTCGATGGTCAGTTTTTAGTGCCAAAACACGTTTTGAGGTCCCTAGAGCCTAAATCCAAAGTTTCAGCCATTGGTCCATGTGTGTGTGTCTGTCTGTAAACAAAAAATCTCGAGAACGGTAAGAGCTAGAGACTTGAAATTTGGTATGTAGTCCACAAATGTGACAAGAATGAAACACAAAACGTTTGGTTAAGATAGGTGCTGCGGTTGGCGGTATTTTGCCAATTTTTTGGCGGTTTTCTATACTGACTATTCGGTTAGTGATATTGTAAAAGTTACAATAGAACAACACCCAAATAAGCATCATTCAATAGGATAAGGAAAGTCGTGTGATGTTCACACCAGATTTTTTTTTTTAGAGATTACTTAGAGATAGTTGTACAAGTTCATACTTCTCCTTATTTGCTATTTAGTTTGTATGTGTGTAGTATAGCAGATCCCACTGTCATGGAAAAAGAATATGCCCAAAGGGGGCGCCATGCAAAAAAAAGTTTGAGAACCACTGCTCTAGTTAAACAGTAAGTGTAAAAGATTAAGGAGATTTTACTTATAAAAGAAAAAAAAAAAATGTTTTAGGGGTGCACTCAGCATCTATTAGTAAGGCCCATCTTGGATCTGTGAGTATGTTGATAGTTGTACAAGTTCATACTTCTCCTTATTTGCTATTTAGTTTGTATGTGTGTAGTATAGCAGATCCCACTGTCATGGAAAAAGAACAGCTAGGAGCTCACTGAAGTTATACTTCTCTAGGAGAGCCAATCTGTCAAGTAGCAACACTAGCAACATAATAATATAGGAACATAATAATATTCTTTTTCTTATATTATCACTTAAGTTAAGCAACGCGTGGTTGGTATCCGAAAAGAAAAAAAAATGTTTTAGGAGTGCACTCAGCATCTATTAGTAAGGCCCATCTTGGATCTGTGAGTATGTGGGGTCTGCTATCTTGTGGTCTATTTTAAATCTAGTCATGTGAATTGAGATTAAAGTATTTATTATTAAAATTTTGTCTTTTAGAATAGATTTTTCGTCAAGTTATGTATTTTCATATTTTTTTACTTACGAAGAAAGTAACACGAATGAATTATTATTATTGATAAAAACTTCTGTAGATTGCAAGCAAGAAAAGAAATAAACAAAGTCCATCGGCCAGCCTAGTTAGTCTGCGTTGTAAGTGCTAACGCACTGTTTGATCTTCCGTCCAGGACGGAACTTTATCTTGAACAGACAAGGTTCGTTCTCGGAACGGCTGGCTTTCTCCTATCCTGCTCTCCCTTGGTTTCGAAACGATAAGATCTCCGTTGTTACAGTTCAATCTGCCAAACCTTTTTTAGTAATTAAAAAATAGGTTATGAAATTAAAAGAATGATTAGCTCATCCCTAAAGGGAATTCAGCTAAAAAGGTTTTAACGCCAAGAAAAAAAATGTGAATAAATAACAATAATAAAAAACGCTTATCTACAGAAGTCGCTTACTGTTTTGCTATACAACTTGTATTTATTTAACCAGGTGTTCGTAAAGTGGTGGAATTCCTTTTCTCTTTTTATCTAAGAAGCCTTTGTTGATACGGTGTATAAAAAGTTGTTCACATAAGTCCTTGTTTAGACTGCTGGGGTAGAAGGCCTTTCTGCCCCTGACTTACTTATACTTTTCGTGAGTATTCAGAGTTTTGGAAAGATTGGGGTTTAAAACCCTTTGGACGTCCAGAAATAATATCTGGGTTTCTTTTATGTCCAACCCAAGTTTTTGTATTTACCAATAAATGTGTGTATTTACAGATAATTTCCAAGGAAAATGACTTAATAGCTAATTCCTTTGCATTTGTACAAACAATAACAGAATGTTTAGTCCTTTTTCAACCAGGATAAACAAGATATAAATCCTTTTCAGGATTTATTTAACCAGGTGTTCGTAAAGTGGTGGAATTCCTTTTCTCTTTTTATCTAAGAAGCCTTTGTTGATACGGTGTATAAAAAGTTCTTCACATAAGTCCTTGTTTAGACTGCTGGGGTAGAAGGACTTTCTGGCCCTGACTTAATTATACTTTTCGTGAGTATTCAGAGTTTTGGAAAGATTGGGGTTTAAAACCCTTTGGACGTCCAGAAATAATATCTGGGTTTCTTTTATGTCCAACCCAAGTGTTTGTATTTACCAATAAATGTGTGTATTTACAGATAATTTCCAAGGAAAATGGCTTAATAGCTAATTCCTTGGCATTTGTACAAACAATAACAGAATTTTTAGTCCTATTCCACCAGGATAAACAAGATATAAATCCTTTTCAGAGTTTTAAATCTTCTCTGGTGAGGTATGAAATTGTTTTGTTATCTTAGAATATTGAAGAGACAAAGAAAAAGCCACACAAAAATATACTCATTTTTCAATCAAGTTTTTTATTCTTAATTCCTTGAAAAATCGGCTTGTATTTATTTTGTCGTATTTTCTCTTCTTAGAATATTGAAGAGACAAAGAAAAAGCCACACAAAAATATACTCATTTTTCAATCAAGTTTTTTATTCTTAATTCCTTGAAAAATCTGCTTGTATTTATTTTGTCGTATTTTCTCTGACAGGTACATTGTTCATAATCACAATCATCTTATGAACTAATATCGAAAACGTTGGCGCTACTTTTTACTGCCAACTGACTATTTTAATATAAGAAGAAAAAATAGAATGTATTAAATTAAGGTTATTGATAGAAAGAATATAAAAGGGGGAAATATGATGTAAATAAACAAAGACTTTCAATTTATGTAGTTAGGCACATACCAATTGAAATGAAGAGTTGATTAAAAAATCGAATACAGCCAGTGGCCATACCACGTTAACCTATTAAGGACTGGATAGAATGTATTAAATTAAGGTTATTGATAGAAAGAATATAAAAGGGGGAAATATGATGTAAATAAACAAAGACTTTCAATTTATGTAGCTAGGCACATACCAATTAAATGAAAAGTTGATTAAAAAATCGAATACAGCCAGTGGACTGGAATTATTATTATTATTATTATTAGCGTGTGACGTACACGCTTCTTCTCGATATACAGCGTGTGACGTACACTAGGCTCTTGTGATATACAGAAAAATATCGATATAACGTAATCCAAGGGAAAATTTGCCAGTGTGGGGATATCCTCACTATTCAACATATACTTGTCTGTGTCACTCATGCCCACATTCGCTCCTCTTTGCCCTCACCTCCCTCGCTATCTGACGATGTTGAAGGTGTCGATTCTCTATTCTTTTACCTCAAAACCCTCAATCTGTTCAACCTAACATAACCTTGGGATATCAGCGCGAACGACCTACTGTCCGTAGAGTTAAAGCGCTTTAAAGGAAAATTCCAGTGTCACGTTATGCTTATACCCGCCATTCACGCTCTGACTGTCTGACAGACCCAGATCTAATAGACTGCGGTCTGTCATACAGTCGGAACGTGTGCTTATCTCTCCTTCAGACGTCAATGACACGATTTATATCCCAGTTAATCTTTTCTTCCGACGTCGATGTCCCGAATTATCTCTCCTTCCGACGTCGATGTCCCGAATTATCTCTTCTTCCGACGTCGATGGCCCAGTTTATCTTTTCTTCCGACGTCGATGTCCGAATTATCTCTCCCTCCGACGTCGATGGCCCAGTTTATCTTTTCTTCCGACGTCGATGTCCGAATTATCTCTCCCTCCGACGTCGATGGCCCAGTTTATCTTTTCTTCCGACGTCGATGTCCGAATTATCTCTCCTTCCGACGTCGATGGCCCAGTTTATCTTTTCTTCCGACGTCGATGCCCGGGTTTACCGCCGTCCTGACTCTTGCTCTCGCTTTTAGTTTTCAGTTTTCATTTCTTCGAGACAAGACTCAGGGACGGTATTAGTTTTCAGGGGCGAAGCCAAGGGAGCGTGAAGCGCGACCTCATGCCCACCCCGCGAAGCCCCCGGGAGCGCGCAGCGCGACCGTAAGCAAGGGAGCGCAAAGCGCG
>NW_007380178.1:28682-29729 GCF_000475195.1 Diaphorina citri | reverse complement strand
AAAGAAAAGAAAATTGAGAAAATTGGAAGACTGAAAGTGAGGTTTTTCAGTACTTTTCCGAAGGAAAATTGCTATTTTCCAGTTGTGTAAACTTGTATTGTGTTTCTTGTAAAGTATAAATAAACCTTGTTTTGTTTCATAGTGATCACAGTCAAATTGTGTTTGAGTTTTATTTGCTAGGGAAGTCTCATAGAAGTTGAAGATAGGATTCATTCTACATGTATGGAGGACTTTGGTCTGCGTAAAGCAACATCTGGCGACCGTGACAGGACGATTTGGAGGTGGTATAGTCCTACATACATCCGTGGAGGTGATTCTTCTTCAAGTAGCTGAAATAGTGGTGCCTATCAACAAGACATATTGGATCTATGTCAGTGGATTTGTGAGTACCTACAAACTGACTTCCCGGCAATCTCTTGCATGACTGTAAGTAATCATGGAAGGTTTAGATGTTTTGAAGAAACAAAGGGCAATCCTGAGGTCCTCAGTAACCCGAACATGTAATAACATCATTGCTATCTTGAAAGATGAGACAGTGAACAATGATGAGGTAGCTGGCTTGTATGAACTCTTGTTAGAGAGGTTTCAAGAGTTGAAAGTCAGTGATGAAAAGATATCTTTGGAACAGAGTAGCTTAGATGAGGATGCTCTAGTGAAAGAGCAGGAAAAGGTGGATGAATATACAGCTCTCTACTTCCAAACCAAAGGAATGGTCGATAAATTGACTGTGAAAGTACAGTCAGATGTATCTGAGTACAATTCTTGCCAGAGACAGATACAAGGTCAAGCTTTGTACAAGCTACCACCCTTGAAGTTGAAAGAATTTGGGGGTGAATTGAACCAGTGGTTACCATTTTGGGCACAATTTCAGAAAATTCATGAAGACCCTAATATGCCCGCAGTAGACAAGTTAGGATATTTGTCAATGTGCATAGTGAAGGATTCTCCTGCTCAAAGAGTGATTAATAGCTATCCAGCCACTGAAGCCATGTATCCAGAGATAGTTAAAGCCTTGAAGGATAGATTTGGGCGGCCAGACCTCTTGAC
>NW_007380178.1:15694-28025 GCF_000475195.1 Diaphorina citri | reverse complement strand
GACTTAAGCCCTTACCCTAGGGGGATGAAAAAAAATTGGAAAATTAATTTTGAACAGGCTTGGGAAAATTTCTTAAAAAAAAAAAAAAAAAAAAAAAATCTAAAGGTAAGTAATATCTGGTATCTAGCCATTCGAGGAGACGTGATACCTACTCTTTCTTTTTAAGTTTTTTGGTACAAGCTAAAAGCTCATGTCGTTTTAAAGATACTGTCTTATTTTCTAGTTGGCTCTTTTTAAAATGGAAAACAATTGAAAAAGTACCAAACCAAAGCAAAATTGTTCCAAAATGTTTGTATGCGAGTGTACAGGAGTAGATAGTGTAGATACATACTAAGTCAACTAAATCAATTTAGTGGAAGTCTGTAGTCTGATCCTATAGCATGCCATGCCTTGATGATGTAAGGCTGGATCGTATGAGTCATGACATGCAAGGCTGAAGTCACACATGATCAGATTTCTTGCCCTCTGATGTTGAGAGACTAGAAATATGGATATACCTAAAAAACTGATTACACAGAATTCAACTGATTGGCCATAAGGAGTGCGAAAATTAGCTGACTGACCATAAAGCAATATGCAAAACGGCGGTTTACATCGTTTGGCGAAAGAAAATTTCGGAAAAGTCGTACCATTTTCCAGTAGTACAGGAATCGTACTCCTTATTGCCAATCAGTTGAGTTTTATGATCCCGAAAGTGGTTTTTTTCTGTACTACTGGAAAATGGTACGACTTTTCCGAAATTTTCTTTCGCCAAACGATGTAAACCGCCGTTTTGCATATTGCCGTGGTCAGTCAGTTGAATTTTGTGTAATCAGTTTTTTAGGTATACCCTAGAAATATGATCATTGATTTCAATATAAAGCTTGCTTGTTTTAAGTTTGATATGTGAGTATCTGAGTAAATGGGATAAGAAGGACAGGGTAGAAGAAAGCCAGCTGTTTTGAGAACAAACCTTAACCGTTTATGATAAAGTCTGCCCAGGTGGGAAATCATTGATTTCAATATAAAGCTTGCTTTTTTTAAGTTTGATACCTACGTGAGTATCTGAGTGAATGGGATAAGAAGGACAGGGTAGAAGAAAGCCAGCTGTTTTGAGAACAAACCTTAACCGTTTATGATAAAGTCTGCCCAGGTGGGAATTAACCCATGACCTAGGGCTTATAAGGCAGGCACTAGGTACCTTAAAAAATAATAAAAAAAAAGAGAGAGAGAGAGATAGAGAGAAGAGAGAGTGAGTGAGTGAGTGAGTGAGTGAGTGAGTGAGAGAGAGAGAGAGAGGATGGAAGAGGAAGGAGGGAGGGAGGGAGAGATATAGAGGAGGGGAAACAGAATAATAGGTTTAACAGAAAAACTGTCAAACTTCAAAATTTCGAGTGACTTCCAGTGATTTCTGGAATAGGCCTCAGGAGCTCAGGACTCACGCTAAAAAACTGATGAGGGCTTTGTTTCACACAGATATCTAATGAACAGGTTACCTCTATTTCACACAGTTAACCTTGCTCCCTCCCTCACTTTCACACAGTTGAGTTTGAACAAAAAATCCATCATCCACCTTAGTGAAACCCTTCCTAAAATGATCCTGACTCCATAGAGATCCTAGGATACATAAATCTGTAATACCACTTGATTTAAACAGAGAATCAACATGAATGACCATGTATGTAAGTCAGTAGTTGCACAAAGAAATTATTAAAATAATAGGTAATAATAATAATAATAAAGGGAGAGAGAGGGAAAAAAAACTTGATCTACTTAATTTGAAGAAGTACTTATAGGTTCTTGAATAAAAAAATATAAAGAAGAAATGTTTACCTGTAGGTGTAGATTTGATGACATCATATCCATCAGGCACAAACTCTCCCAGTGTTGGAAAGATCACTGCCAAGTCTGTGATAGGTGCATCATTGTGATTAGACTTGTAGTGGCTATGTTCCGATGTCTCTTCTTCCCACTCTGCTTGGTCATCGGGTAATCCACACACGACAAAATAGTCGGCAACTCTCCTGTCATCCATTTTTGATTGTATCATGTAAATGAGTGTACAGGAGCAGATAGTGAAGATACATACTAAGTCAACTATAAATCAATTTAGTGGAAGTCTGTAGTCTGATCCTATACCATGCCATGCCTTGATGATGTAAGGCTGGATCGTATGAGTCATGACATGCAAGGCTGAAGTCACACATGATCAGATTTCTTGTCCCCTGATGTTGAGAGACTAGAAATATGATCATTGATTTCAATATAAAGCTTGTTTTTTTTTTTAAGTTTGATACGTGAGTATCTGAGTAAATGGGAGAAGAAGGGCAGGGTAGAAGAAAGCCAGCTGTTTTGAGAACAAACCTTAACCATTTATGATAAAGTCTGACCAGGTGGGAATTAACCCATGACCTAGGGCTTATAAGGCAGGCACTAGGTACCTTAAAAAATAATAAAAAAAAAAAAAAAAAAGAGGGGGGGGGGGAGAGAGGGGAGGGGGGGGGGGGGGGGGGGGGGGGGGGGAGACGGAGAAAGGAAAAAAATGGCAACAGGCGCGTGTCCGCCAATGAGTGAGTGAGTGAGTGAGTGAGAGAGAGAGGATGGAAGAGGAAGGAGGGAGGGAGAGATATAGAGGAGGGGAAACAGAATAATAGGTTTAACAGAAAAACTGTCAAACTTCAAAATTTTGAGTGACTTCCAGTGATTTCTGGAATAGGCCTCAGGACTCACACTAAAAAACTGATGAGGGCTTTGTTTCACACAGATATCTAATGAACAGGTTACCTCTATTTCACACAGTTAACCTTGCTCCCTCCCTCACTTTCACACAGTTGAGTTTGAACAAAAAATCCATCATCCACCTTAGTGAAACCCTTCCTAAAATGATCCTGACTCCATAGAGATCCTAGGATACATAAATCTGTAATACCACTTGATTTAAACAGAGAATCAACATGAATGACCATGTATGTAAGTCAGTAGTTGCACAAAGAAATTATTATAATAATAATAATAATAAAGGGAGAGAGAGAGGGAAAAAAAACTTGATCTACTTAATTTGAAGAACTATAGGTTCTTTAATAAAAAAGTATAAAGAACAAATGTTTACCTGTAGGTGTAGATTTGATGACATCATATCCATCAGGCACAAACTCTCCCAGTGTTGGAAAGATCACTGCCAAGTCTGAAATAATAGGTAATAATAATAATAATAAAGGGAGAGAGAGGGAAAAAAAACTTGATCTACTTAATTTGAAGAAGTACTTATAGGTTCTTGAATAAAAAAATATAAAGAAGAAATGTTTACCTGTAGGTGTAGATTTGATGACATCATATCCATCAGGCACAAACTCTCCCAGTGTTGGAAAGATCACTCCTATCTAATGAACAGGTTACCTCTATTTCACACAGTAAACCTTGCTCTTGCTCCCTCCCTCACTTTCACACAGTTGAGTTTGAACAAAAAATCCATCATCCACCTTAGTGAAACCCTTCGTAAAATGATTCTGACTCCATAGGGATCCTAGGATACATAAATCTGTAATACCACTTGATTTAAACAGAGAATCAACATGAATGGCCATGTATGTAAGTCAGTAGTTGCACAAAGAAATTATTAAAATAATAATAACTTGATCTACTTAATTTGAAGAAGTTTAGGTTCTTTAATAAAAAAAGTATAAAGAAGAAATGTTTACCTGTAGGTGTAGATTTGATGACATCATATCCATCAGGCACAAACTCTCCCAGTGTTGGAAAGATCACTTTCTCTGGGGGGCCCCAGCCGGAATTTAGCATATTGATAGCTATTAAACACACCTGTTGAAGTTCTACATTTATCATCTACTACTGACATGTTGGGATTTGGTATTATATGTATACGTACATATGTACATGTTTTACGACAAACCGTTCTTGAGATATTTTGTTCACAATCTTTTCAACATTTTCCACGAAATGAGGGTTAAGCAACAATTACTTTGGTTGTACTAATTACATATCTACTTAGTATGCGTGAATTGAATGCGTGGACGTGAACAGAAGAGGATTACGCCTACCTACGCCTATGTTAACATAGAGAGCCAAGTCTGTGATAGGTGCATCATTGTGATTAGACTTGTAGTGGCTATGTTCCGATGTCTCTTCTTCCCACTCTGCTTGGTCATCGGGTAATCCACACACGACAAAATAGTCGGCAACTCTCCTGTCATCCATTTTTGATTGTATCATGTAAACTGCAAGTTCATTGCTTACAAATAAGTTATTTTCTTATGAAGACTTTTTTACAGTCTGAATGATATTACATTTATACATCAAAGTCATTCTTTACTTAAATGGTAAAATAAATATTTAAAAATATAGACCTACCAATGTATAAACATTTTTACTTTGAGATAACTACCTATGTGGCTACTCAAGTCCTGGTAGTACAGGACTGTGGTTTGAATCCTTAGACTGACATGAAAAATGATTGAATCAGAGGAATGCAATCTGTGATACCTATTACTTAAAATCTTATAAACATAAGTGGGTGCAATAGTCCTACATACTGGACTCCTCACACAGGAATTTCATCAGAAAAGTACCCAATTTCAATGTAGGCAGTGTAACAGATTTACAGTCTTGAGTTGATGTTGTTGGACTATTTTAGGGTCTTTTTCATTAATCTATATTTGCAGACTTCACACAGAAGTCCAATGTGCAGTGTGCACTTCCACTTAAAACTGTAGACTTACTTAGTGGTTATTTGATCACCTATTTTGCTTTTTACAACTGACCAAAATTCACTGTGTATGGGGCCTTACTTTAACAACTTCTAAAACATAAAGTAGTGATGGGCCGAGTGAATGATTTTACTCGAGTGGACTTGAGTTTGACTTCACTCGAGTCCACTCAATTATTATTTTGTTCCACTCAAGTGGAAAAAAACTATTCATTGGGTTCTCTGACCCGAGTTCACTCGCGCACTCACCACATATTATTGCAACATACAGTTTCTATTCGAGTACAAACTTAGGTTTGTGAGCTTAATCATCCTCGTTGTTGTAGCGGCTTTGGCTTTCGCCGAATGGTTATGGCAGATTAAAGAGAAGATATCTTTTTGTATCTGCCATACACCGGGGTGATGGTCTCTAGCCATGTTTAATCGTAAGGACTTGTGCTCATTCTTCAAAAGCAGATAGAACCTTTTGTAGAACTGCCAGCAAGCTAGGCTGGTTAGGGTTAGCTGTTCTCCTCCCTGTTTATAGTCCCACAGCCAGACGCTAGTCTACTATCTGTTTAACGTCCTCCTCGTCTGAAACTTTAGCGTGATGGCTGAAGTTTGTGTCGACTGAGGAGGAATCAGCTCAGGTTCATGGCATTCATTTTCAGTTCAATCGCGATCTTCTCTTTCTAACATTTTCTAAGCTGTGTCCACTCATAGTCGACGCCGCGCCGACTCGATTGATGTCGACTGAACCTGTTACACTGCCTCGACAACATACGAGTAGATTCAACTCGTTGATCGACCGCATGCTTCCGGGCACACTCCATTTGTCGAGAAGTCTAGCTTCATCTTGCCCTTGGGATCCATTTAATTTGAAGAAACCTGAAGAACTTTGTAATAAAATAAAAAGTTTAAAAAAAAATAGTAATAATAATAGTGCTTATTTATTGTCACGAACAGGAATAGTTTTATTTGTATATTTTTGAATTTTACCGGGTTTAAAATCTTTGTTTACATTTTTGGTTTTACATTCGCGTAATAATAATAATGCAATAAATATTTTTACCCTCTATAATTGGTTGAGTCGAGTCACAATAGCCCGGGTTTTCCGTGAAGCCATGAGTGATTAATTTGGTTGGAGTTCCCCTATTGAATCCCAATTGACCCAAATCGAACATATAAAACATATATGGCTTTAGCTCGAGTCTGTCTGGGATGTATCTGGAAATAGAAAGTAAAATATCAACGTTTAATAGGCTGGGGGACTTTAACTGTGAGTAGACCAGCTCAGTCTGGCTGGGGGACTTTTAACAGGGAGTAGACCAGCTCAGTCTGGCTGGGGGACTTTAAACAGGGAGTAGACCAACTCAGTCTGGCTGGGGGACTTTTAACTGTGAGTAGATCAGCTCAGTCTGGCTGGGGGACTTTAAACAGAGAGTAGACCAGCTCAGTCTGGCTCGGGGACTTTAAACAGGGAGTAGACCAGCTCAGTCTGACTAGGGGACTTTAAACAGGGAGTAGACCAGCTCAGTCTGGCTGGGGGACTTTTAACTGTGAGTAGATCAGCTCAGTCTGGCTGGGGGACTTTAAACAGAGAGTAGACCAGCTCAGTCTACAGGGAGTAGATCAGCTCAGTCTGGCTGGGGGACTTTAAACAGGGAGTAGACCAGCTCAGTCTGGCTGGGGAACTTTAAACAGAGAGTAGACCAGCTCAGTCTGGCTGGGGGACTTTAAACAGGGAGTAGACCAGCTCAGTCTGGCTGGGGGACTTTTAACAGGGAGTAGACCAGCTCAGTCTGGCTGGGGGACTTTAATCAGGGAGTAGACCAGCCTGAAATTTCCCTTGCTAAAGAAATAGTAAAGGTGGAGTGCGAAGGGCATCCACTCGTGAAATTTTGGTTGCTAAAACTAAATGTCAGCCCAAAGCAATCAGCAAAGGGCTGATTGAGAGATCGACGAAAAACGCCGACCCCGTCTGACTGTGAGTAGACCAGCTTAGTCTGGCTGGGGGACTTCCAACAGGGAGTAGATTAGCCTGAAATTTCCCTTGCTAAAGAAATAGCAAAGGTGGAGTGCGAAGGGCATCCACTCGTAAAATTTTGGTTGCTAAAACTAAATGTCAGCCCAAAGCAATCAGCAAAGGGCTGATTGAGAGATCGACGAAAAACGCCGACCCCGTCTGAAATCGGCAAAAGGCGAAGAGAAAGAAGAAGAATAGATAGATACATCGAAACAAAAAGGTGCGCCAACAAAAATGTAATGTTTAAGGGTCAATCCGAGAACTTATCCCTTCAGGATAAAATCCGCCCCGGCCAGCTAACTAGGCTGGCAATAATATTCAATATAATCTAAACTCTAAAGCTCTTACCTCGAGTACAGATAGAGCTTGACGTCATTCCAAACGGCCGTCCTGGGGCATTTGTAAGCACCAGCAAGTTGGGCACTCAAAACGTTTACGACAGCAAACGAAAAAAACCAAACCCGTCCAAAAGACACGCCACGAGACCACGCCATAGGGAAGGTTATTTGTTATTTTACTAGGGAAGTATTGCGGGAGCAGTTCCGATCGGTGGACACTTTTTTTGCTTTATTCAGTGGCAGGGTTCTCCTAAAGGAGCTCTTCCATCCAACCCAATGCATGGGACCTAGATCAATGTATGATATAGTAACATGTTTTTTTTTTTTAATGTTTGTTTACATGTACAATTTTTATTTGTTTGTAGTTGTTTTTTTTTTTTATCTTTTTATTTATTTTTTTTCTACGTCATATTATTATTGTTAATTAGGCCCATACGGGGGTTTAAATAATCCGGGACACGCTTAGCCCAGTGGTAACGCGCTTACCTGCCACGCAGACAGTCCCGGGTTTGATTCCCAGACAAAAAAAATGCACCCGTACATATTTCGATTCCAAATAGGTATTTCGGCAGGTTGCCTTTCTCGTGTTCTCGTGTTGATCTAGCAGATTCTAGCATCTAAATGGGAAGTATTGTGTCTCTTCTAGCTTCTAGTTCATAAGATGACGGACATACTACGGGATGGGCATGCTACAACACGATTTTTTTTTTTTTTTTTTTTGCCAAAGCCAAAAACAGACAATTTCATTTCGGGAAAATGTTAACCCTTTGTTACCTTAGCACATATTAACCCTTTGTAGCCTTAGGACATATTAACCCTTTATAGTACATCTTGTATGTTAACCCTTTGTTACCTTAGCACATATTAACCCTTTGTAGCCTTAGGACATATTAACCCTTTATAGCCTTAGGACATATTAACCCTTTAAAGTACTCCTTGTTTTTCCCTTTTATACTTATTTTGTAGAAATTTTGATTCATTTACTGTATGATCAAAATTTGGTGGGAGGATGTCACGAACAGGAATAGTTTTATTTGTATATTTTTGAATTTTACCGGGTTTAAAATCTTTGTTTACATTTTTGGTTTTACATTCGCGATTTCTACTTTTGGTAGAATTTGAGATCTCATTTTGTGCTCGTTGTGATGCGGTTTTTTAGGAGCGAAAATCTGAAGCTAGAAAATTTTAGGAAAGAAAAGAAAATTGAAATTGGAAGACTGAAAGTGAGGTTTTTCAGGGCTTTTCCGAAGGAAAATTGCTATTTTCCAGTTGTGTAAACTTGTATTGTGTTTCTTGTAAAGTACAAATAAACCCCATTTGTTTCATAGTGGTCACAGTCAAATTGTGTTTGAGTTTTATTGCTAGGGAAGTCTCATAGAAGTTGAAGATAGGATTCATTCTACATGTATGGAGGACTTTGGTCTGCGTAAAGCAACATCTGGCGACAAGTGACAGGACGATTTGGAGGTGGTATAGTCCTACATACATCCGTGGAGGTGATTCTTCTTCAAGTAGCTGCAATAGTGGTGCCTATCAACAAGACATATTGGATCTATGTCAGTGGATTTGTGAGTACCTACTAACTGACTTCCCGGCAATCTCTTGCATGACTGTAAGTAATCATGGAAGGTTTAGATGTTTTGAAGAAACAAAGGGCAATCCTGAGGTCCTCAGTAACCCGAACATGTAATAACATCATTGCTATCTTGAAAGATGAGACAGTGAACAATGATGAGGTAGCTGGCTTGTATGAACTCTTGTTAGAGAGGTTTCAAGAGTTGAAAGTCAGTGATGAAAAGATATCTTTGGAACAGAGTAGCTTAGATGAGGATGCTCTAGTGAAAGAGCAGGAAAAGGTGGATGAATATACAGCTCTCTACTTCCAAACCAAAGGAATGGTCGATAAATTGACTGTGAAAGTACAGTCAGATGTATCTGAGTACAATTCTTGCCAGAGACAGATACAAGGTCAAGCTTTGTACAAGCTACCACCCTTGAAGTTGAAAGAATTTGGGGGTGAATTGAACCAGTGGTTACCATTTTGGGCACAATTTCAGAAAATTCATGAAGACCCTAATATGCCCGCAGTAGACAAGTTAGGATATTTGTCAATGTGCATAGTGAAGGATTCTCCTGCACGGACTAAAAAGGTATAAGGGACGGACTATTGTATTCGCTTCGGTGTCGTCTGTGTTTCTGTCTGTCTGTTCCCATAGAAGGACTTATCCAAACCTGGTCGACCTATATATCAAATTAAAGGTCTTTTTACCAGGATCACGAAAATGGTAGTGCAAATTTTGTCCAGAGAACCATAAAGCCAAAAAAACTGTTTTTTGGGGGATTTTTTTCACATTTTCTCATACAAATGAGCTCTGATCTTGAGATTTGTCGCGACGACCTATGAACTCAAAGCGAGAAATTTTTAGATAACACTTCAGTCGTTAATTTAAGACCGGTTTTAGCGTTACCTACCTATGTTGAGCTACCCCGAGGAAGGCCAATAAATGGATGGGTGACTTAAACATTATATTGGAAATAAAGGGAGAACGGGCTCTAGTCTTGATTTTTTTAAATCTGCACTTCAGGTTTGATATGTCCAAGATATTTGTTTTCAGGTAGGTAATCTTTCCATTATGGTGAGTCACTTTTAATTTTGAAGCCTTGTGCTACTTTTTGTGCCTTGAAGGAATGCAAAAGTGGTACCGAGGTACAATATCTAAAAAAAAAAAAAAAATCTCACCTCTTCATGAGGGTTCAACTGCTGCTCTTCAAAACAGAAACACTGAATCTTGTTGAAGTATTGCCCGGCGTCAAACGGCACCACATTGTACGTAGAAATGCCAACTATGGGGGAGTTGGTGGGGTTTTTGGCTGTGTAGAAGGCCAGAGCTGTTTCTCCAGGATAGACCTGCAAATTGAAGAATGTATCTGTTTAGTTTTTAAACTAGGTCTTGAGTGTGAATGACATGTCTGCAAGAATTGTTTAAGTCAATATACCTATCATGTACATTTATTTATGTACATTTTTTGCACATTTATTTATTATTATTATTTTTAATTTTTATTTTTATTTATAAAGTGTAAGAAATGTTCGGCCAGACACTATGATGTGATGTGTAGTGCCAAATCTACTTCTAGTTGCATAGCTAGCAATAGAGTAGACTCAGTATTACTACAAACCCTTGTAGTGAAGTTGTTTGATCCTTTTGGTGGGAGGTCCAAAGATGTGAGAGTGTTAATAGATACAGGTTCTCAAAGGTCCTACATAGTAAAGAACTTAGCTCAAGAAATGGGTTATAAGCCGTTTGAGACAGTCTCTGTGCGTCATGCTTTGTTTGGAGGCGGGGTTACTAAAGCTGTTGACCACAATGTGTTTAGACTCAAAGTCTCTAGTGTTCTATCAGACTACACATGCAATTTTGAAGCTATGGACCAAGACCAAATATGTTTATCTGTACCCATCTCAATTGCAGGTCCATGGATGCAGGAGTTATCAGCACATAATATTCAGCTCTGTGATAGCAGTACCAGCCAGGAGGTAGACATTCTCATTGGTTCAGATATTGCAGCCAAGTTGTGGACAGGGAGAGTTCACAAGCTAGAATGTGGACTTGTTGCCATGGAAACCCACCTGGGATGGACACTATCTGGTAAAATGCCTAGTATTAGTACCACTAGTCAGGAAGATAGGAATACAGTGGCGGCTATCGTGACTTCCTTGTATGTCAGAGAAGCCTGTGTTTCAGACTTGTGGTCACTTGATGTCTTGGGTATTCAAAACCCTTCTGAGAAGATGTTGCAAGAAGACATTGACCAAGCAACAGAAGAGTATTTCCTGTCTACTGTCAGAGTAAACAGTCAGGAAAGATTTGAAGTAAGATTACCCTTTCTGAGTGAACATCCGCCACTGTCTGAAAATTTGACCATTGCTAAAATGAGACTAGCTTCTACCCAGAAGAAATTAGAAAAAGATGGGTATACTGAGGCATACCAAGAAGTATTAACAGGGTGGGAGAAAGATGGCATTATAGAGAAAGTATCCGCTCAGTCTGTTGACAAGCCAGCCTTTTATATGCCACATAGACATGTTATCAAACCTGGTTCAACCACTCCTGTACAACCAGTGTTTGACGCATCAACTAAAGAAGTTGGCAAACACAGCTTGTATGATTGTCACGAAAAGGGACCGAGTTTGATAAAGAATATTCCCTCATGTCTTGTCCGATTTCGAACGGACCAGGGCACAAACCTAGTTGGATTTGAGTCAGCATGCCAGAAGCTTGATTGGGACAACATTACCCAACATTCTACTGCTAAGAAGATAGAGTGGAAACTGAACCCGCCTTCTGCACCATGGTGGGGTGGATGGTGGGAGCGAATGGTTGGTATTCTCAAGACTTTGTTACGAAGGGTACTTGGACGCTCTTCTGTAAATTATGAAGAACTGCTGACGCTGATCAGTGAATGTGAAGCCATTGTCAATGCAAGACCATTGACATACATACCCGACGGTGAACATGAGTTAGCAGCAATAACTCCTGCTATGTTCCTACATGATTTAGATGAAGTTGGCTTCCCAGAGTATGACTTCATCGGACCAAGAGACTTTGGGGAGCGTCTGAAATACAGAAATGATCTCAAGAAACAGTTACGAGAACGTTTCCGTTCTGAGTATCTTGGGCAGTTGAAGTTGTTTTCCAGTAAGAAGAAAGAACATGATCTCAAAGAGGGAGATATTGTCTTGATTGGTGATGACAATGTCAAACGTTTGGATTGGCCTATGGGACGTGTTGTGGAGCTGGTCAAAGGACATGACAAATGTGTCAGAATGGTTCGAGTCAAAACAGCAAGTGGGATTTTGTCGAGACCAGTGCAGCGTTTGTACCTATTGGAGACTGTTGAGCAACCAGATGGTGAACCGATGGAAAATACAGAGTCAACCATAGTACCTGATACTGACATGCAATGTGAGGAGGTATCTGTGAGTAGTGATCATGTTGACTATGATTCTCAGGAGGTACAAAATTAGGAAATTGTTGCTCCAGAGAGATTAACTAGGAGGGGTAGGAGCATTAGGAAACCTTCTAGGTTTATCCAGTAACATGGATAATGATTGGATGTTATCTTGTAAATAATTTGTAACTCTGAAGATTCCTGTAAGTAGGTACTTTTATGTGAGACGGTAACTGATTCTTATCATTATTTTTCTTGTACCTAATATTTGTCTGTTTTGTGCAAATAATTTTTATTGTGTAGGTATATTGTAGAATACTCTGAAGATTATTA
>NW_007380178.1:9345-15331 GCF_000475195.1 Diaphorina citri | reverse complement strand
CACTAATTTGCAAACAATTCTTTAGTAGATTTTCCTTTTTTATTTTCGCCGGCCTAGTTAGCTTGTGGGGTAATGGCCAAGGTCTAGTAACCAGGAGGGTGTGGGTTCAATCCCAGCCAGAGCATTGAAATTTTTTCCTCACTTAATTGAGGATTTATTATGGAGCTTTAAGGGTTGGGTGGTAGTGAACGCTTGTGGCATTATTCTCGCCCAGTGCTTACATACCTACCTTGTACTTTGTACTCAACAGTCTATTATAGTATTACTGTCATAAAATTTAAAAATTCTACTTGAGAGGTAGGTAACTGTGCTATTTCAGGAGTGAAATGGAGTAATGAAATCCGTTCTCTAGATTGTCATATCTTCTACTTTTTTCAACAACCAGTATTAAAATAAAATTATCTTAATTGAGTTTACCTGGGAAGAAACAACACACTTTGCTTATTACGACAGATGTTCTTGTACCATAGTATAATGTATGTAAAAACGGGGTGAATAGAAACGAAACTTCATGTTAAGGTTTGAAGATTTTTTTTTCTTCAATTTTCCTGCTAAAATTTGAAGTCTTATAATTTGGAAGCGTTTTTTTTTTTTGCCCACATTACATCTCTTAGAATTTTAGTTGGAAAAATAAATAATTTTCGAACCTTAACCTAAAGTTTCGTTTCTATTCACCCCACTGTTCCTATTCACCCCGTTTTACTGTATCTATTCTTCTAAGTGGGAAATTCAAACCAGGAAAACTAAAAACATGAATTGTGATGTAATGGTGCTGGTACAAATTATGGGACAAAGTGGGTTTGATGGAACAAAATGGGTACTAAATGATGGGCTTTGGTACAAATTCGCAGCAAAAGTTGTGGTGCTAACTTCACGCACCTGTTCTCAGAGTATATGCAGTATTTCGGTACATAATATATTATCTTCTAACATACATAGGTAGGTATTTTTAGTTACATATTATGTACATAAGTACACGATACATAGGTATTTTTAGTTACATTGGTAAGTAGGTGCATGATTGAAACATTGAAAGAACGAAGAGAGTTTTAACTTTTAACTCGAAGACGATTTAGGAGTTTGTCTGTTTGGTAAATCTGTTTGTCTGTTTGGTAAATCTGTTTGTCTGTGTTGGTAAATCTGTTTGTCTGTTTGGTAAATCTGTTTGTCTGTTTGGTAAATCTGTTTGTCTGTTTGGTAAAACGTCTGGAGTTACTAGCTGCTTCGATAGGTACCAGATTGTACCAAATGGTGAAAGATGATTACAAGCTGCAAGATGTAAGAGCATCATTCTGGACAGATGCAACCACTGTCTTAGCATGGATTAAGAAGCAAGAGCCATGGAACACGTTCGTTATGAATCGTGTGAAGGAAATTCGTCTCTTGTCAGAGCATTGTGAGTGGAGGCACGTTCCAGGAGTAATGAACCCTGCAGACATTCCTTCAAGAGGAAGTACCTTGAAAAATTTGATTCAAAGTACTTGGTGGGAGGGTCCTGAGTGGCTCAAAGGAACACCTGAGAGTTGGCCGCAGCAAGAAGGAGATACTGACCAATCTGAAGTCTATAAAGAGAGGAAAAAGACAGTAGTATCTGCAGCAGTGCAAGTTGCTGACACCCGTTCAGACTGGTATTACAAGAAATTTTCGAATTTTAAGAGCATTGTTCGAATGATTGGTTGGATTTTGAGGTTCAAGAACAATACTCTAAAACAGACTAAGCACACAGGAGGACTTAGTGCAGAAGAATATGATCTGGCTGAGAGAAAAGTATTGTTCCTTGTTCAACAGGAATCATTTAGTAACAAGTCCGATACAAGACTAGACAGTTTAATGCCTTTTGTTGATGAACTTGGCCTCATTCGTTTGAAGACAAAGGTATTTAACATACCAGATGCCAAAGATTTTAGTCAACCAATAGTGTTACCCAACACTGACCACCCTGTAGTAAGAAGATTGGTTGAAGATGTACATGTCTCAAATAGCCATGCAGGCACTCAGATATTGATGTCTATTCTGAGACAGCAGTATTGGATTTTGGGTGGACGGAAAACTATCCGATCAGTGGTGAAATCTTGTGTGAAGTGTAAGAGATACACAGCTAAAAGATTAGAAGTTCATCCCACACCACTACCTCAAAATCGAGTAAGAGATGCAAAATTGTTTGAGATCCTTGGAGTAGACTTGGCGGGACCACTGTTCATCAGAGGAGATGGAGGATGTGTGAAAAGGGTATGGATCGTCCTTTTTACCTGTGCTGTCTACAGAGCAATTAGACTAGAAGTTGTTTCATCGCTTTCAACGGATAGTTTTGTGCAAGCGTTTCGTAGATTTTGCAGTAAAAATGGTAGACCGAAAATTTGTTATTCGGACCAGGGCACAAACCTAGTTGGATTCGAGTCAGCATGCCAGAAGCTTGATTGGGACAAGATTACCCAATATTCTACTGCTAAGAAGATAGAGTGGAAACTGAACCCGCCTTCTGCACCATGGTGGGGTGGATGGTGGGAGCGAATGGTTGGTATTCTCAAGACTTTGTTACGAAGGGTACTTGGACGCTCTTCTGTAAATTATGAAGAACTGCTGACGCTGATCAGTGAATGTGAAGCCATTGTCAATGCAAGACCATTGACATACATACCCGACGGTGAACATGAGTTAGCAGCAATAACTCCTGCTATGTTCCTACATGATTTAGATGAAGTTGGCTTCCCAGAGTATGACTTCATCGGACCAAGAGACTTTGGGGAGCGTCTGAAATACAGAAATGATCTCAAGAAACAGTTACGAGAACGTTTCCGTTCTGAGTATCTTGGGCAGTTGAAGTTGTTTTCCAGTAAGAAGAAAGAACATGATCTCAAAGAGGGAGATATTGTCTTGATTGGTGATGACAATGTCAAACGTTTGGATTGGCCTATGGGACGTGTTGTGGAGCTGGTCAAAGGACATGACAAATGTGTCAGAATGGTTCGAGTCAAAACAGCAAGTGGGATTTTGTCGAGACCAGTGCAGCGTTTGTACCTATTGGAGACTGTTGAGCAACCAGATGGTGAACCGATGGAAAATACAGAGTCAACCATAGTACCTGATACTGACATGCAATGTGAGGAGGTATCTGTGAGTAGTGATCATGTTGACTATGATTCTCAGGAGGTACAAAATTAGGAAATTGTTGCTCCAGAGAGATTAACTAGGAGGGGTAGGAGCATTAGGAAACCTTCTAGGTTTATCCAGTAACATGGATAATGATTGGATGTTATCTTGTAAATAATTTGTAACTCTGAAGATTCCTGTAAGTAGGTACTTTTATGTGAGACGGTAACTGATTCTTATCATTATTTTTCTTGTACCTAATATTTGTCTGTTTTGTGCAAATAATTTTTATTGTGTAGGTATATTGTAGAATACTCTGAAGATTATTATTTTAGGTTGTTAACCCTTTGTTACTTTAGCACATGTTAACCCTTTGTAGCCTTAGGACATATTAACCCTTTAAAGTACATCTTGTTTTTNNNNGTAGACAAGTTAGGATATTTGTCAATGTGCATAGTGAAGGATTCTCCTGCTCAAAGAGTGATTAATAGCTATCCAGCCACTGAAGCCATGTATCCAGAGATAGTTAAAGCCTTGAAGGATAGATTTGGGCGGCCAGACCTCTTGACGGAGTTATACATTAGAGAAATGATGTCGTTAGTTCTGCAGAACACGATCTCTAAGGATAAGATGTCTGTACCTGATTTATATGACAGACTCCAGTCCCATCTTAGGAACCTTGATTCCCTTGGTGTAACTACTGAGAATTATGCTTCCATTCTCTTACCTTTAGTTTCCAGTTCTCTTTCCTCAGAGCTTCTACAAATATGGGAAAGAACCTGCAGTGCTACAGTGAACCGAGACTCTGATGCCACTTCCAAGGAGAAGTTGAATAGTCTGCTCAGCTTCCTAAGGTGTGAGGTGGAGCAATCTCAGAAGTTGAAACTTGCGCAGTCAAACTTTGGCTTGACGGCGGATACAGACCAACACATCAAGGCACGGCGAGAAGCACCAGTACGCCACACCCGTGACTCAAAGCAAGAGAGGTTTGCTACAGCAACAGGTTTGACAAACAATACTTTTCAGGAAGTTATTTGTATCTTTTGTCAAAATAAGCATAAGTCTTATGAGTGCATGAAGGCAAAAGATATGCCTCAGGAGAAGAAACAAGAACTTATTAAAGAAAGCAGAACTTGTTTTATTTGTTTACGATCGGGTCATAGAGCTTTCCAGTGTAAAGCCAACATAAAGTGTCCATGGATGCAGGAGCGAGTTTTATTTGCTAGGGAAGTCTCATAGAAGTTGAAGATAGGATTCATTCTACATGTATGGAGGACTTTGGTCTGCGTAAAGCAACACCATAACTCTCGAACCGTTTGTCTGATTTTGAATAAATTTGACAGAAAAGTTCAACACACGAAGGATATTCTGCTCCTCAAATGTCATCCAAGTCAGACTTAGTACCTAATAGTAATAGCCTTTTGCCTTTATCTGTACAGTAAAATATTGACAATAAACTCTTAAAATAATAACTAAATAGTAAAGTACAAAATCAGAAAAGTATCTGAGGCTTCTCAAGTCAGACTTACCGTTGTATAATAGACCAGGGCTTAATTGATGAGATTTTATCGAGAAGGACATCACTTGGATGCTCCCAATTTTACAAGTCCAGCCCTCAGTAAAGGAACAAAATAAAAGTCTGAGGCCTCCCTAAATATGGCCCTGGTATAGACTCATCTTTAGATGTTTCAATAAAATATGTAATAATAGGTATTTTGTAGGTATATCTACTCCAGCAGCCCTAAAGGCACTAATTCTTATCATGTCTGACTGGAATGTTTCATTTCAATTGAATGACATCAAATTAGAAGGAAAAAAGTCTTGCAAAAGAAAAAAAAGCTCTCATAACTTTTTCTCTAAAAGTACCCACCTATACGAAAATAATAAAAAGGAAAATTTCAATCTATGAAGAAAACTTTTTTTTTTTTTGCTCTTTTGAATTGAAAATTTCTCATGACTCTACTCAGAAGGAAATAAATTTTCCTGCCTTAAAATATTACCTACCCAGACGTTTGGGTGGGGAGGAGGGGAGATTTGGTTGAACATGAATGGGTAGGTAGCGCTGGGGTGGTGGTTGTAATAAACACATAATATATTAGTTAAATGAAGTGAATGAATGAAAATGATGGAAATTTATTAAGTAAAGATATTACATTTTTCTCTCTTGAGACCTGTAGCAGGAGTTGGGGAAGGCAGCCCCAAAGTGGCTACCCTAGCCTAGTGTGGGTTCCCCTAATTGTTGGTTTGTTTTTGTTATAATCTTTCGTTTGTGTTTGTCGAAAGTTTATAGCCTCCGTTTCTTCTCCTCCTTCTTTCTCGATAAATTAGAAATACCTATGGCCAGCCATTCACGATCAGCTTTAACTGACAGTTTGAACTGTCAGTTAAAACTGATCCTGAATGGCGGCGGACTGACAGCTCCGTCGGAGATTTTTTTTTTTTAATAAAGAAATCCTGACTTCTCCTTAAATCGATTTGAAGAATTGTAATAAAGTCGCGAGTGCCCCTTTTTTGAGTACTTTCCTTTCTTCTTCTTCCTCCTCCTCCTCTCTTCCTTTCGCACCCCTTTTATTTGTGAAGGTACACATATTACAAATGAAAAAAAAGAGCATTTAGTTTTGTAATATCTTGATCTGTTGTTTCTAACCTCAGCACTATCAAAAATGACCGTTGTACTGCCTTAATTAAAATAACTTACTAGTTTGACTCAGTTCACTAGTCACTTTAGTACACTTTCTTCTATCTCTTTTTTTCTTGTTTCTTACAGTCCTGTTTTTTACTTTAGTATGCGGTCGGTAAGTGCTAGTCAAAATTGACAGTCAAAGTTCATTAGCAAGGTCAATTTTTATATTTTAAAAATATTAGGAGTCAAATCTGGGTAGTCAAGTTAGCTTGA
>NW_007380178.1:4823-9250 GCF_000475195.1 Diaphorina citri | reverse complement strand
GAAGGTTTGCATTCATCTCCATGGGGAATTGAAGGGGTCCCCCCCATATTGGAGTGATTTCCCGGGATCATCACTGGGTTTCCACGTTCAACTTTTGTAGTGTTCATCAGGTTTGTTCAAGACCACAAACAGTTGACAAAGTGGGCATGAAAAATGCGTGTGACCTTCTTCAACAAAAATGTCTCAAATTTTGTCGTTCAAAGAATATTAAAAACTTAGCCTCTATATTTTGTTGAACACGACTATGTCCTCTTTCACCTTTTGGTTCGCGGCGATCATTTGAAATGTAGGAATCAATATTTTAATAAATTAACAAAGAGGAATTTTTAATTTATTAAGCAAAACAATATATATTTGACAATGATAAAGTTTTTTTTTTTTTTTGTGTTTTGGTTTATAAAGTATGAGTGTTCCACCGCCGTGTTTAATTTCGTAGCAATGGAACAACTGCTACATTAGACGCTTGATGTGGCCTGTGGCGTGGCATGCCCATCCCGTAGTTTGCCTTTCGTCAGATGGGCGAGAAGGGGCACAATACTTCCCATTTAGGTGCTGGGTCAACACGGGAACACCAGAAAGTAACCCGTTGAAATATTTGCAATCGAAAAACGAGTACAAATTTTTGTCGATGGTGGGATTCGAACCCGGGACCTTCTGCATGGCAAGCAAGCGCGTTACCACTGGACCAACCGTGCCCCCACGGTTGGTCTAAAATTACACTAGAGTTTTGGGATCAATATCAAATACATGAGTGCCTTTGGAATTTAATTTTGAGAAACTTGAATGTGCCTGGATTAACCCTGGAGGATCTAAAAACACAATAATTCTTTATAAATTTAAGGGTGCGTTTATCAATCACTGATTAGTGCTATTAATCAACTGATTACCTAATCAGCTGATTATTTTTCAAAAAATCCTATACCAAACCACACAGATCAGTAGATACATTAATCAATCGATTAGTTTAAACATTTGATTATAAAGAAATTGATAAACGCGCCCTAAAGATAGTAGATTACCACTTCAAATTACCAAGAAAGCTGAATGAAAAATCGTTCAATTCGGTTGAAACGTGAGAACAAAAAACATATTCAACTTTCAACTTTAAAGTTGAGCAACAACAGTTGAACGACTAAAAAGTTGAACGTGAGAACCCGCCTTAAGATCGATTTTCTTGATTTAACAACAACCATGGTAAATTTTACATGGTACATGTTGTATTAACCCGCACTTTGCGTTTGAATGAGCTGTTTTGAAATCCACCACACTTTGGACAATTGGACTGAAGAGGTCCAACTTATTTTTTTTTTATAAACACACAAAAATATTTAACTAAATGACTTCGGTTAAATCTTTAGCAAAATCATTATAAACTTTCTCCTCGAACCCGCACTTTGCGTTTGAATGAGCTGTTTTGAAATCCACCACACTTTGGACAATTGGACTGAAGAGGTCCAACTTATTTTTTTTTTTATAAACACACAAAAATACCTATTTAACTAAATGACTTCGGTTAAATCTTTAGCAAAATCATTATAAACTTTCTTCTCATTTCTTAACCAAGCTCCCTACTTAATTAAAAGCATTTTATCTTCTCTTTTGACAAATGCCATTCACTTTGTCCCCAAACTTTTCCTTTTCTTCAGCCGAGCTTTGAAAACCAAAATGCCACAAAGGGCTACAAGTTGTCAGCGCCCTTAATCCCTTCTTGGCCCCACTTTCCATTGACATACATACCCGACGGTGAACATGAGTTAGCAGCAATAACTCCTGCTATGTTCCTACATGATTTAGATGAAGTTGGCTTCCCAGAGTATGACTTCATCGGACCAAGAGACTTTGGGGAGCGTCTGAAATACAGAAATGATCTCAAGAAGCCCCACTTTCGGGTAACTTTGGGGCCATGTTGCAGGTGTTTTGTGAAGTTTTCAGACATTTTGTCGGTATACTACTGTGAAGTTGTATTGGTTATTTGCGTTTTTCTTTTTCATTCATTTTGTAGTGGGTTTTTCTTCTTCTTCTTCTTCTTCTTCTTCTTCTTCTTCTTCTTCTTTTTCTTTTTCTTCTTCTTCTTCCCCTTTTCTCTTTTTGGTAAAGGGTATGGTCTTCGAAGTAACTGAGACGAACATTATTAAAGAAAAGATATGAGAGAAGAAATAACCTACCTACCTACGTAAACATAGACAGACAGAGACTATATCTTCGAGCATACCTAATATAGTATTTACTGACATTTTGGTTCTGATAGTAAGATACCTACGTACCTATCTACTGATATCTGATAGGCAGGTAATAGAAACGGAAAAAAACGTATAAGGAAGAGAATGGAAATGCCGACGGTTTTCTCATTTTGAGTTCTTCTAAATCAGAATGTTGAAATCTCATTCTCCGAGGCCTAAATAAAGAATATATTCAAACTAAATAAAGAGTAAGATGGGGGAAACAGTGCAAAGAATATAACACACAGAGAGAAGAAATAGTGAAAGAGATACTAAAACAGCGGAAATCTGTGAGAAATATATCTTTCAGGAAGAGGAGGATGAGAAGAACGATGAGGAGGAGGAAAAGAAAGAGGAGGAGGAGGAGGAGGAGGAGGAGGAGGAGAGGAGGAGGAGGAGAAGAAGGATAAGGAGGAGGACAAATAGAAAGGAAAGGAAGAGAGGGAGGAAGAGGAGAAGGAGAAAGAGGAGGAGGAAGAGGAGGAGGAGGAGGAGGAGGAGGAGAAGAAGGAGGATTTTCGAAATAAATTTAACGTTCTAAATACTTCCGAAAGAAATAAAAAAACAAATAATTTCCTTCGAAACTGTTCTGGCCCAACCTTAGTCTCATACCTCAACGTTACCAGTCAACCATAGTCGAACTGTGTTTTGTGGGATTCAAGATTTTCACAGCATCATTATATCTAGATACTACCATTGTTACCTACTTCTAGTTGTTCAGTCAACTGATAACTTAGATACTTAGAACAAGACCCCGCACTGGGGGCTCCCAAATTTAAAAAAAAAAAAAATCAACCAAAGGTTACAAAATTTGACGAAACAAAAAGTACTCATATTGCGTAAAGCTGTCCTAGAAGGACGTGGGAGTCCTTCTACAGTTCTACACCAATGAATCAGTTGGGTTAGATTTAGATACAAGAATTATTTCAATCTCATAGAGTCATGGATTTGAGCTAATCATTTCAAAGGAGCATGGAGCAAATGAGCATTGAGCATCAAAGAACTTCCGGGAGTAATAATAATAGACTCTTGAGTGGAAGGTGGAAGGTAACCACTAGGCGAGGTTAACGCCGGGGGCGTTTTCTACCACCTAACCCTTAGAGCTCCATTATTTTGTGGTCAAAATCTCAAATAAATGAGGATAAAATTCCATGCCTCGGCTGGGATCAAACCCACGCCCTCCTGTTTACCAGGCGAGCGTCTTGACCACTACGCTACCGAGGCAGGCTGATCTCGGATCGTGCATGGGGACTATACACGAACAGTCTCCGGACATTCTCAGAAGTAAATTTAGCTCCTTTTGCTTGACTAGTGTCCATATATGGAAAAAAATTTATTTGTTTTTTTTCCCCCCCTCTGTTTTTTTTTTTTTTTTTTTTTTTTTTTTTTTGCTATCGACATTTTTATGAAGTGTGGGAGGAACACAGGATTTCATCAAACCAGAATATAATATGTGAAGAAAATGGAGGCAACTGATGTTACACCACTAAGGGTAAAGGAAGATGGGGAGCTTCCAGTGCCCTAAATCACCAAAGTATGGAAAAGTATTTAAAGTATTTACCTACAATTCCATATTTTGATATGATTCCGTTTAAATTCAAAATTCTGCTTTTCCATTGGCTATTACACTTGTAAGATACTTTTCCATACTTTGGTGATTTAGGGCACTGGTACGGTAGGTAACTTGTAAGTATTACGCTATCGAAAAACGTTAGAAATAACAGGGCAAAGGTATTAGTAAACAAATTAGTGCTGCCATTAACATCATCATAATATCCTCATATCTCCTAACATAGGGGTATTAATTAGATTTTAATTGATCGTATGATATCAACTGAGGAGGAGGGGGAGGATGATGAAAGGGGGGGGAGGAGGGGGAGGATGAAAGAGAGGAAGGGAGAGTGAGATAGAGCGAGAAGGGAGATATAGGAAGGGGAAGAACGGGAGGAGGGAGAGAGAGGAGGAGAGGGAGATGGGGTGTCATTTATAAAATTAATTAAAGTGGGGGGAGAGAGTGAGAGAGAGAGGAAGAGAGAGAGAGAGGGAGAGAGAGAGAGAGGGAGAGAGAGATGTGTGTGAGTGTGAATGAGTGATGTCAGAAATCAGAGGTGTATTTTGACCTGGTTGGGTGATCGATTCTGGTAGGGGGATTTTTTTTTTTTTTTTTTTTTTTTTTTTTTTTTTTTTTTTTTTAAATTTCTCAAGAAA
>NW_007380178.1:0-4568 GCF_000475195.1 Diaphorina citri | reverse complement strand
CCGCTTTTTGGCGGTTTTCGGTGTAATTTAACAATATCTCGGGAACGGTATGAGCTAGAGACTTGAAATTTGGTATGTAGTTCAAAGATGTGACAAGGATGCAACACAAAACGTTTGGTTGAGATGGTTGCTGCGCTTGGCGGTATTTTGACCGCTTTTGGACAGATTTCGACCGTTTTTTGGCGGTTTTCAGCTATACTGACTAAACGGTTAGAGATATTGTAAAAGTTACTATAGAACATAAAAATAAGCATCATTCAATAGGATAAGGAAAGTCGTGTGATGTTCACACCAGATTTTTTTTTGCAATTTTGTTTGTAAGACCTTTCTTTTCTTCCTTCTTCTTCTTCTTTTTCTCTCTGTTTCTTAATCATTATATTTCTATTTTTTTAAACGGAAAATCATTCAATGAAGTGGAACAAAAGATGAAAAGAGAGAACGAGAAGAGAGAGAGAGAGAGAGAAGAGGAGGAGGAGGAGAAATAACTTTCGTATTTCCTCGCTTCTCTTGTCTCTTCTTTTCCTTTTTCAATTTCACAGAATTGATATAGAAAAATGATAAAAATATAGCGATGTTTTATAAGTTTCCGGCTACGTAGAAAAATATCGTGGTGGATAGGTTAGGTAATCTACAAAATAGATCATAAAGTATTACGGGGAGTTTGCTTTATTTTTCACTTGAAGTAAGAAAACAGAGAGATAACAGCGAAATGATGTCAGTTGGAAAGAACTAGGTTTGGATAAGTCCTTCTATGGGGACAGAGTGACAGACAGACGACACCGAAGCGAATACAATAGTCCGTCCCTTATACCTTTTTATAACTATTGTAATAATAAAGGAAGGACGGACTAAAAATGCAAAAATCGTGGTCAGTTTGATAGTGGAATGAAAAAAATGAGGTACACAGGTAGGTAGGAGGTAGGTACCTACTTACTTTATCCACTGAGATGATTGGTAAGTTATGTTACTGAAATTTAAATTAGTTCATTAAGTTTTAAATTTTAACCCGGAAAATTTCTCTCGCAATAACTCTCGATGTCGAACGGATTGTCCGAATTTTATAATGAAATTTGGAAGAGATGTCCAAACACATAAATTTTGTCGTTAGATTTTGGACTTCATCTTCGGGGGCCCTACGGGGTCCTTTTTTCTGAGTGAATTCCAGAAAAAGTTACCTACTTCTGAGTTAGCAAACCAGTTATGTTAAATTTATTTAGCCTACTTTCATTTGTACCCTTTTGTTCTCTTTGATAAACAATGGAGCAGTTGCAAATGGGTAAAATTTATAAATAAATGGTCATTTCCTATGTAAAAAGTTGGGAAAAATCCAAATCTGAGGTCAAAACTCCGAAAAAAAATAATTGTAAAAGGTTGAAAATTCAATTTGTATTTTCCGTTCTAATGAAAGAGTTCAAATATGTGTGACGTCAGACTTTACGCAGTTTTTTTTTTCGTCCGTTAGGTAACGCCACTATGCAAGCGCGCTAGCGAATACCTTTTTATAACTATTGTAATAATAAAGGAAGGACGGACTAAAAATGCAAAAATCGTGGTCAGTTTGATAGTGGAATGAAAAAAAATGAGGTACACAGGTAGGTAGGAGGTTAGGTACCTACTTACTTTATCCACTGAGGTGATTGGTAAGTTATGTTACTGAAATTTGAATTAGTTCATTAAGTTTTAAATTTTAACCCGGAAAATTTCTCTCGCAATAGCTCTCGATGTCGAACGGATTGTCCGAATTTTATAATGAAATTTGGAAGAGGTGTCCAAACACATAAATTTTGTCGTTAGATTTTGGACTTCATCTTCGGGGGCCCTACGGGGTACTTTTTTTCTTAGTGAATTCCAGAAAAAGTTACCTACTTCTGAGTTACCTAACCAGTTATGTTAAATTTACTTAGCGTAGGTACTTTCATGTGTACCCTTTTGTTCTCTTTGATAAACAATTAAACACTAAAGGACCATCACAATAGTTTTAATCTTTCCTTCCTTTCTCTTTGTTTTCGTTCTGACGTTGATTGGTGACATTTTCAGTTTTCTGGTTCACAGAACAGTCGTCTGTTCCAGGAACGAATCCACACTCCCTAATGCTGACTCCATAATCAAATGAAGCAAAGAATCAATGAAGTAGGTACACCTGCACTGAGAAAAAAAAGTAAAAAAAGTTAGGGTGGAAGAACTCTATTATTAGGGTGGAAGAACTCTATTATTGGGTTACTTCCCCTCATTTAGGTTGTTCGAATTCTATATTATAGTGCCGGGCTTACCGATGTAGAGTTCCATATTAGAGATCCGGAACCCAGTCACCCGATCAGGCTTCCGGCACCCTAGTTTTTTCTCAGTGTATGTATATACCTACTTGCTTCTAATGATGATATATTGCCAGAACGTAAAGTGGAAAAGCAGAACAAAAAAGATGAGAGAGAGAGAGAAGAGAGAGAAAGGCAGGGAGAGAGGGAGGTAGAGAAAGAAAGATCTGAAGAGCGAGAGAGAAAAAGGTAGGGAGGGAGAGGGGGAGGGAGGGGAAAAAAGTCGATTACAATTTAATTTCTCATTTCTAAAAGTGACGTCATCGCCTACGGGAGCGTATGCCGTGACGTCAAAGTTCACGATTTACCGGCATTTTTTTAATCGATTTATCTCGGGATCTATATGTCGCAGAAGAAAAAGAAAAATTCCGTTGTTCCTCATTTTTCCTGCTCTTTGACTTTGAAACATCACCCAAGTAAGCGCAACTGATCTATTATGTAGGTATTATGCTAATTTGCTAATGTTTTATCTCAACTATTCTGCATTTAGTTCTTCTAACTTCGAAATAAATTCTGATAAAGTTCACTGAACTAGTCAATTCCTCTTCTCAAAGAACGATAGAGAAATAAAGAAGAGAACTGAGGAAGAGACGCAAACACGCAAAAGAGTTAAATATTTTGAGATTAAGACAGAAAGAGAGAGAGAGAGAGGGGGGGGAGAGAGAGAGCCACAAGATGTCTACCAAACTGAGGATTATAAAAATTTTATATTTTTAACTGAAGATACTTGAACTGACAGTTAAAACTGATCGTGAATGGCTGGCCTATGATTTCATTTTTGTCCTTTTCATTCTTTGTCTCTTTTCTTCTTCTATCTTCTTTCACAGATTTCACTGATCACTTGATCAGTTTGATCATTAATAAAATTAATTCCGTCATGTTGCAGTAAAACTAACGACTAATCTTTGTTGTCTATAATGTTTTTGTTTACGAGAAAAAAAAGTAAACATTATACCATGGAAGTTTTTTTTCCCCCCGCTTCTCCTTCTCCTCCTCCTCCTCCTTCTTCTTCTTTCTTTCATGAAGTTTTTTCCCCGTGAAATATTGTTAAGAAGTTTAGCTAATAAAACTAACGACTAATCTTTGTTGTCTATAATGTTTTTGTTTACGAGAAAAAAAAGTAAACATTATACCATGGAAGTTTTTTTTCCCGCTTCTTCTCCTTCTCCTCCTCCTCCTCCTTCTTCTTCTTCTTCTTCTTCTTCTTCTTTTTCTTTCTTTCATGAAGTTTTTTCCCCGTGAAATATTGTTAAGAAGTTTAGCTACATTCCTCTTCAGTCCTAAAGAAATAAAGGTATCCAATTATCCATATTGGGTCTAATTTTCCCTCTTATATTTTGTCATCCTTGCTCATCCATGGTTCATCGTTTGTAATACGGGGTTCTCACGTTCAACTTTTTAGTCGTTCAACTCAGAGTTGTTCAACAAAAAGTTTAAAGTGGCATGAAAAATGACGTGTGAACCTTCCTTTCAACAAAACTGTTCAACTTTTTAGTCGTTCAACAAATATTAAACCACCTCTAATATTTTGTTGAACACGACTATTTCTCTTTCAACTTTTAGGTTCGCGGATCATTTGAAAATGAGGAAATCAATATTTTAATAAATTAACAAAGAGATTTTTAATTTTTAGGCAAAAACAAATAGGAAATAAAGGTATCCAATTATCCATATTGGGTCTAATTTTCCCTCTTATATTTTGTCATCCTTGCTCATCCATGGTTCATCGTTTGTAAGATCGATTTTCTTGATTTAACAACAACCATGGTAAATTTTAACATGGTACATGTTGTATTAACCCGCACTTTGCGTTTGAATGAGCTGTTTTGAAATCCACCACACTTTGGACAATTGGACTGAAGAGGTCCAACTTATTTTTTTTTTTAGATAGAGTGGAAAGTGAACCCGCCTTCTGCACCATGGTGGGGTGGATGGTGGGAGCGAATGGTTGGTATTCTCAAGAATTTGTTACGAAGGGTACTTGGACACTCTTCTGTAAATTATGAAGAACTGCTGACGCTGATCAGTGAATGTGAAGCCATTGTCAATGCAAGACCATTGACATACATACCCGACGGTGAACATGAGCTAGCAGCAATAACTCCTGCTATGTTCCTACATGATTTAGATGAAGTTGGCTTCCCGGAGTATGACTTCATTGGACCAAAAGACTTTGGCGAGCGTCTGAAATACAGAAATGATCTCAAGAAACAGTTACGAGAACGTTTCCGTTCTGAGTATCTTGGGCAGTTGAAG
>NW_007380177.1:2180-29370 GCF_000475195.1 Diaphorina citri | reverse complement strand
CTCTCTCTCTCTCTCTCTCTCTCTCTCTCTCTCTCTCTCTCTCTCTCTCTCTCTCTTTCTCTCTCTCTTTCTCTCTCCTCTCTCTCCCTCCTTATCTCTCTCTCTCAATCTGTTTTTAAGGGACCAGCAGAGGTCCATTTCAGTTTTTTCTTTAGATCGTCAAGATGTCAGATTTTCGCCAAACATCATCGTTTGGATAATTAAGACGTTTTGGTCCGAATGGGGCCCCCCCTAAGGCCCCTAGCTCACACAAGTAGGTGTCACCACTCAGCATGGGTCCAAACCTATGGTTCCCATTTACCAGAGAGGATTTTCAAACTAAAGTCAACAGAGAACACAAAGTCAGCAGTGGTGTGGGGTGAGGTATTCACAAGGGGAAACCATAAACCCATATACAGTATACCGATCTACTGGTGGTCTAAGCTGTGTCCACACATAGTTGTCGATCGACGAGCTGAATCTATGTTGTCTAGGCAGTTTTGACGGTTGATACCTTTAAGTCTACAGCCTCTAGGCGACCGACAAGGCAAAAAACGGTGAGTGTTAACGGGCTATTTTTGATAATTGGGTGAGGTTTATTTATAATATCATAGGTAGGTACAATAAATTGGAAAAAAAAATATCTTTGATGACACCTATGCTGTTTTGATGGATGGAAATTTATAGAAGTTACCTCAAGAAGAAGTTTACCTCAAGTTTATAGAAGGTACCATTTTGCTCCGTGTTCCCCTACACACTTCTTTGTTCCATCAACTTTCTAACGGTTTGTCCGGTTTTAATGATATTCGAGGAAAATACTCAGCACACAAAGGACATTCTCTCTCGATAGTCTCAACTGAATTTGGGCTGACCGGACCTATAGGAAGGGACCTCAGAGGAGCCTTTTTTTTCGAGTGGATGAGGTTTACACTGATCTGTTCATGAAATCTACAGCCGGCCTAGTTAGCTTAGTTGGTAGTGCGTCTGCCTTAAAGCTACTCCACTAGCAAACGGACACTTGAAACTTGGAACACAAACGAAGAATATTCAGGTAGGAAGGACACCTGTTTGAAGTATTTGGTATGTTGTACCGCCTACTCTTTGATTCTCACGCCAGGAGCAACTTAGTTAAGTACCACCAGGTTCAGTCATTCATTTTTGTTAGATGCAAACTGCGGTGGTTCTCAAAATAAAAGTCAAATGTTCAAATAGTCAGAGAAGCGGAAGTTAATCAATAAACTTAGCCACATAACCATTTTCTATATTGCATTTGTCTGTCTATCCGTTCCGCAAAAACTTTCGAATGTTGTCTCCGATTATGATAAAATTTTGCTCTGATAAACCCTTGACCTACATAATTATCTGCTAGATCTTAGCACTTACTTTCTGTATATTCCTCTAGTCTTCCTTCAAATACGTATAGTTTTTGAATCAGGTCGCAATGACATGGGACTTGTGTAAATAGCTACTTGAGGAAACAAACGTAAAAACAGGTTAGGCCTTTTTATTACCTAAAATCGTTCAATTAAAAGAAGCAAAGTTAGTGTTATGTCATCGAATGAAAAGGAGAACCAAAAGGCAGATATATTGTGCAGAACTTCAAAGAATTATTACAGTTTATTTGTTAAAAGCCAACATGTTCCTTTACTATTGTTGTTCTTTTGATTTTTTCTTTCTATATTACTACAGTATAGCGAGCTATATTTTTACCTACTAAGTAATGGCTGTTCATGAACTGTTAATAAAAAATAAACCTGGGTATTTTGTTTAAAAAAAAAAAATGCACTACCCTCTAAGCCTCTAAGCTAACTAGAGTGGCCTTCAGATTTCGGGTCTCCCTGTATCCTCTAGTTTTTCTTCACATATAAACAAATTTATGACCTTTTCCGAAAAAAAGCTAAAATATGACTAAATAGTATGATGTCATGACAATATGACATTTGGTTGTCTCTGCTTATAATATTACAACCTAACTTATGAGTGTTATGTCATCGAATAACTTGAAGTTTGACTTATTAGGGTACTCGCACTTTGTATTCAAGTTTAAGAACTGCTTTATGAAAGGACATCAGACCACTACAGAAATGTCACTTGACAACTTGAAACAGAAGGCACAGTTCAAAACAGAGGACAATTTTGAATTAAAAATTTACATAACCCAAATAGTCATAATTTCGTCTACCCACACTGCTTCTTGAATTCAAATGTTCTTTTTATTGGTCTTAATTCCAAATTTAGTCATTTTGACCGAACATTTTTGGTCTAGGCGCCTTGACAATTATTTTAGAACCTAAAAGTGTCTAAACCTCTAAACTATTACAAAATTATTATTAATTGCGTAGTGCTTACACTTGACAACTTGAAACAGAAGGCACAGTTCAAAACAGAGGACAATTTTGAATTAAAAATTTACATAACCCAAATAGTCATAATTTCATCTACCCACACCGCTTCTTGAATTCAAATGTTTTTTTTTTTTTATTGGTCTTAATTCCAAATTTGGTCATTTTGACCAAACATTTTTGGTCTAGGCGCCTTGACAATTATTTTAGAACCTAAAAGTGTCTAAACTATTACAAAATTATTATTATTATTTGCGTAGTGCTTATTATTAGAGTTCTTTTTCCAAGAGACTTACCAGAAGGAACTATTGCTTCAGAGGTCTTATCGCCCCGAAATCGAAGGAAGACAGGGCAGGAGAAAGCACCAGCCGTTCCGAGAACGAACCTTATATTTGTTTAGGCGTGTTGCCCCGGGTGGGAATCCGATGAATGCTCCAAATTTTCACAGTCAAGCTTACCGTAAAGGAGAAAAAAGTCACTCTAAGGGTGACGGGCCCTCTCAGCTCCTTCCCTAAATACGGCCTTGATATTCACTACATATTATGAGGAGATATATTTTAATTGATCACATTTTTACTTTCCTTATCCTATAGGAAGGAAAGTAATGTAATCGGGTCAAATTTTGTGCTCTGTTTTTTACTTTCCTTATCCTATAGGAAGGAAAGTAATGTAATCGGGTCAAATTTTCGATGGTCAGTTTTTAGTGTCAAAACACGATTTGAGGTCCCTAGAGCCTAAATCCAAAGTTTCAGCCATTGGTCCGTGTGTGTGTCTGTGTGTCTGTCTGTGGTGGAAACGACTAATACAGAAAATACCTACATCAAGGCACGAATCACCTTCCTACCTATGAACTAACAAAATGTAGGATTGGATATCGATAATAGCCACATTAATAGGCTGGTTGAGCTTATTGGAAGGAGACGGGTACCATGTTGACGAATCTGCTCTGTCTTGAGAAACTGCCCAACGGGACCCTCTACAACCCAAATGCGGCGCAAAATTTAGTGATGTACAATGTGCTTTCTGAATAAAACTTACAAAACAATAGGTACAGCTAATGTACAAATTTCCTCTACCTATGTGTTGAACATTTGTGACAAGATTCATGAAAATTGGACTAACCGTTCAAGAGTTATAGAGAAACAAACCGAAATAAAGACAAACAAACGAACATACAAAGAAACAGACAGACAGACAGACAAAACAAACGTCGAGTCGAAACACCGAACTCTCTTCACTCGTTCAATTGGACAAGTTCGCAAGTAGGTACCTCCTATGAGGGCAGAACATACTCAACCCCATGCGAACAATTTCGACTGTCATTAGTGCGTTTTCAGCCCGAATAGAATATCTACAATAGAATAGAATAGAAATATCCGCCACACCTAGGGGTCGGAGGAGGGGGGGGGCGTAGAACAATGGGGAGTAATTATGACCCGCTCACAAATTGGAATGTCCTCCGACTTTTGCAGTTTTGTTGGGAAAACAAAATGAACCAAACCGACAACAATTAAACAAGTTTTTGTTCCGAGGAAAATTCCGCTATTGCAGACTTTGCAATATGAAAGGAAAATCAGTCTCGGAGGCTCAGAGGGGGAGATGGGGAGCTTGAAATTCCAACACCGGGCCTGACACCTGATAATTCCTCTATTGCAAACATCGTAATAAGAAAGGAAAAACAGTGCTGGAGGATCAGAGGGGGATGGGAAGCGTTTTGGATTAGAATTGGTCCATTAGGGCCTTCCATGTACAATTCCTTCTTGTAGAAATCTAGATCGATTTATTAGCTTTTTGGATTTTAAATTTATATGATGTTTTTATTTATTTGTATGCCTGTTTTTTGTTTCAGGTAAACTTTCAATTTATCAACTTTCGATTTCTTGAAGTTGAAGAAGCCAAATTAAGAATAATGTAAACAGTGGCGCGAGGATGAGTTTTGATGTGCGAGGAGGAAACGAATTTTGGTGCGCGAATAGACTCGCTTCGTCTAAACCTACCTTAAGAGTTCTTTTTCCAAGAGACTTACCAGAAGGAACTATTGCTTCAGAGGTCTTATCGCCCCGAAATCGAACAAAGGAAGATAGGATAGGAGAAAGCACCAGCCGTTCCGAGAACGAACCTTATATCTGTTTAGGGGGGTTGCCTCGGGTGGGAATCCGATGAATGCTCCAAATTTTCACAGTCAAGCTTACAGTATCTAAAGGAGAAAAATGTCACTCTAAGGGTGTCAGGCCCTCTCATCTCCTTCCCTAAATACGGCCTTGATTTATTTACTATACATATTATGAGGAGATATATTTTAATTGATCACATTTTTTCTTAGCAGAGGGTTTAGATAGTTTTAGCTTGAGGATAATATAGTGTAGCTGTAGAGTGGGTTGCAGCCAAGGTAAGGGAAGTACACCCAAGTGATGACAAATTTGTTTAAATTGTCAGTAGTTAAATTTTAAAGAAGTTGGATACACGCCAGTTAGTGTGGAGGGTAATGCACCTGCCTCGTAAGCGCTAGATCGCAGATTCTCTTCCGCGGATTCCGAGGCGGACTTTACCCTAACCAGATAAGGTTCGTTCTCGGAACGGCTGGGTTTCTCCTATCCTGTACTTATCTCTACAATTTTATTTCGGGACGATAATATATCAGAAGTTACAAGTTTTCTCTATCAAACCTCTTCAAAACGTTACCGAGATGGAGATGGAACGCATTCGACACGTTACGTAGGTATATCATATATACCATATACCTACGTACCTACCTACATATGTTGGTGCTCGTCTAAGCATCAGGGAACGCCAAATCTGATAATGCTGGACAAATTCCTGACATCAGTTATCTAATTAATTAATCAATTTGAGAAGAGGTTCAAGTGCTAACTTGGGCCCTCTGGAGGCCTTCAGCCTGTGCAAATAATAATAGAAAAAAAAACCTGAACTAGGAAATGAGGCTGAGAGAAAGAGAAATTAAACAAAAATGAATTTATTAATTCTAAACTGTAATACCTACTGTAAGAAAAGAAGAAGAAATTGTATTTATCTGTTATGAATTGTATCTTTTCTCAATAAAGGCTATTTTATTTTATTTTATTTTATTTATTTACATAATAATTAATAATAGGTACAATATAACAACATAATGCACTAACACTAGGTATAGGTACATGTTTTAACTGTTGTTGTTACTGTTTATGTGTTTATGTAATACTATGTTTTAACTGTTTATGTATTGTAGGTACCTATGTATGTAAGTACGAAGTTGTATTGTAGGTAACTATTGTAATGTAGGTACCTTTGTATTGTAGGTACCTACCTATGTATTGTAGGATTGGGTTAGAATTTGTATACGTGAGTCAGTGAGTGAGTGAGTGAGTGAGTGAGTCAGTCAGTTACACAAGGGGCTGTATATATTTTAGAAACTCATCTCTTATCTATGTATAGGTACAGGGTACAGTTTGGTACAAAATAAATATCCTTTGGGCTTGAGATCATAATATATAGGGGAAAAAGTTTATGGGCAGTTTATTGTTATATATTTATGTATTTGGGTATGAAAAAAAAAATGTAACTGCATAAGACTTTGAAAAAAAAAAATGGGCAGCCTTGTTTAGCTTGGAAGGTACCTCGGCCTCGAACCATCAACCTCCAAACTCAAAGTCCATAGCGCACTACTTTCTAATCTAATTGAATGACAACAACTCCCTCTCTCTCTCTCTCTCTCTCTCTCTCTCTCTCTCTCACACACACACACACACACACACACACACACACACACACACACACACACACACTGTTTTCCTCTCTGTCTCCCTTTTTACTTTCCTTATCCTATAGGAAGGAAAGTAATGTAATCGGGTCAAAATTTCGATGGTCAGTTTTTAGCGTGCCAAAACACGTTTTGAGGTCCCTAGAGCCTAAATCCAAAGTTTCAGCCATTGGTCCGTGTGTGTGTCTGTGTGTCTGTCTGTCTGTAAATAAAATATCTCGAGAACGGTTAAGAGCTAGAGACTTGAAATTTTGTATGTAGATGTCAAATGTGACGAGGATGCGACACGAAACTTTTGGTTGAGATAGAAGCTTCGGTTGGCGGCATTTTGACCGCTTCTTGGCGGTTAGTATCACATTATTCACAGGATTGTGTTTTATGCTTTTATTATTCCAATGGCTCCTCCACTCATAACAACAAAGGTTTTTTTCTTCTTTCAAAGTTTAAACTTTTTGGTGCTTTTGAGGTTTTTTTTAAGGGGGGAAGATTTTTTCTTCTTCTCATCACATTACTTTTTTTCGTTCTTCTTTTCCTCCTCCTTCTCCTCCTCCTTTCTTCTTCTTTGTCTTGTTTTGCTTCTTTTTTCGCTTTTATTGCGTTAGTTTTCAGGGCGCTCTCTCTATCTTCTTTACAATGCCAAGGCAATATTTGGGTAACAAACGATGCTATAATGTTTTTATTAGTTTTACAAGAAAAGCGCCCATTTATTTCTCCTTGGTTTTTCACTCGTTTTTCTTCTTCTTCTTCTTCTTCTTCTTCTTTCTTCTTCTACTACTTTCTTTTATTCCTTCCTTTTGCTGATTTTCTCCTCATCGTTGTCTCTCTTTTTCTTTGCTTTCTTCCTTTTTACTTTCAATATTTGGGTAACAAACGATGCTATAATGTTTTTATTAGTTTTACAAGAAAAGCGCCCATTTATTTCTCCTTGGTTTTTCACTCGTTGTTGTTGTTCTTCTTCTTCTTCCTCCTCCTCCTCCTCCTCCTCTTCTTCTTCTTCTTCTTCTTCTTCTTCTTCTTCTTCTACTTCCTTCTTCTATTTTTTCCTTCTGGCTGATTTGCTCCTCATCGTTGTCTCTCTTTTTCTTTCCTCTCTTCCTTTTTACTTTCCTTATTTCCTTATTTAAAAGGAAGAACTTCACAGGTACATAGAACAATACAGGAAGGAAGAAGTTGTAAAGATAAAAAAAGGGGGCAGGAAAGGAAGAAGGAAAAACAGTTTCCCCCCCGGCTGCTCCCTCTTTATTCTTTTCAAATGAAATTTATAATTTAATTAAGAGATCCTGTTGGAACTTTGCGCTGAGGTTATGAATCTAATTTCGTTTTATATTCATCCTGTGTATTTATTTCCACTCCGAGCTTTTCTTCTTCTTCTTCTTTTTCTCCTCCTTCTTCTTCTTCTTCTTCTTTTTCTCCTCCTCCTTCCTAATAATTCTTCATGAAGAGGAGAAAAGAAGAGGTCGACCTTTTATTCGAGGAAAAAGATAAAGAGGAGAAAGAGGAGGAGTGGGAAGAGGAATAGAGAGAGGAGGAGGAGGAGAAAGTGGAAGAGAAAGAGAAGAAAAAAGCTTTTGTTTGATGAAACTTGTGAACTTTTTGGAGATGAGGTGAGAAAAATTAAAGTGGAAAAAAATGAAAGGAAACGAAAAATGTAAAATTTATGGTGTGGAAAAAAGTGGCTAGAAAAGAAACATTTTCGCTGAAATTTTATAGTTTAATTAGATAGGTAGTTAGGTAAGAGAAGGAGAAAGAGAAGAAAAAAGCTTTTGTTTGATGAAACTTGTGAACTTTTTGGAGATGAGGTGAGAAAAATTAAAGTGGAAAATACCTATGAAAGGAAACGAAAAATGTAAAATTTATGGTGTGGAAAAAAGTGGCTAGAAAAGAAACATTTCCACTGAAATGTTATAGTTTAATTAGAGAGGTACTTAGTTAGTAGAGTAAAGGTAATTATGTAGAGTAATAAAAAATAGACAGATCAAATCAAAGATAACATTAGCAGGAGTAGTTCCTAGTTCATCCAAGAGAGCTCAGCACTGCCTAGCTCCTAAAAAGGGTGGGGTACCGTTTTGCCCCGGGGTACCATTTTGCCCCTTGTTCCCCTACACGCTTCTTTGTTCCATCAACTCTCTAACGGTTTGTCCGGTTTTAATATAAATGGAAACTTATTAGAAAAAAGAAAAAAAAAACTGAGTTTGGGCTGACCGGGCCTATAGGAAGGGACCTCAGAGGAGCCTTTTTTTTCGAGTGGATGAGGTCTACACTGATCTGTTCATGAAATCTACAGTGATCTACACTAGTTCTAACACACCCTGTATGAGGAGCAATAAATAATAATTTTGTCATCACAGTAAACCATTTACACAACCCTTTTTTCCGCACCTTTTAGCCGTTTACACATTCCAACCCGTAATACAAAATATTTGCTCTCTGACCTTCCAGAGACCTTTCTGTTGAGCGCAATTTAAATTTAAATGTTAAATATTTAAATGCCTTTAATTTTCAACAGAGATACCGACTAAACGGTTAGAGATATTGTAAAAGTTAGGGTATAAGAACAAGAACACTCAAAATAAGCATCATTCAATAGGATAAGGAATGTCGTGTGATGTTCACACCAGATTTTTACTTTCCTTATCCTATAGGAAGGAAAGTAATGTATTTACTTTCTATTACCTTTATTTTTTCTCTTTCTCTCTGAGGAGGGAGAGTGAGAGAGAGAGAGAAAGGAATGTTAGAGTGTGGTGACAGTGGGTTCTGATTTACTGAACGACTTTTGTATACTTTCAATAATAATAACATTAGAGGTAGGGAGAGAGGAGGGGGTGTTTATTTTCCTTTATGTATACACTACAGGGTGGTAACTGAAGTGGGTCCTGATTTTTTTTATCATTTTTATTATTATTATTATTATTATTATTATTATTATTATTATTATTATTATTATTATTATTATTATTATTATTATTATTATTATTATTATTATTATTATTATTATTATTATTATTATTATTATTATTATTATTATTATTATTATTATTATTATTATTATTATTATTATTATTATTATTATTATTATTATTATTATTATTATTATTATTATTATTATTATTATTATTATTATTATTATTATTATTATTATTATTATTATTATTATTATTATTATTATTATTATTATTATTATTATTATTATTATTATTATTATTATTATTATTATTATTATTATTATTATTATTATTATTATTATTATTATTATTATTATTATTATTATTATTATTATTATTATTATTATTATTATTATTATTATTATTATTATTATTATTATTATTATTATTATTATTATTATTATTATTATTATTATTATTATTATTTTGAAAATCTCCGAAATCTCCTAAACGATTTAAATCACCTCACATTTCGGCCACCGCCCGCCATCAACACAAAAGAAACACCTTGGCTTGATATTATTCACATGTAGACATAATGTTTACCTTATGTTCTCATGTGATTTATGGTCTGACCATTAACCATTTTATTACTTCAGCAGAGCTTATAGGACAAAATGAGACCCCCTCTGCTTTTATGGGCGCCCGAAACTATTATGGGGCCCCCCTTTTTCTTTTATGGGGGCCTGTTTTTACTTATGTGGACCCCCGGCTTAATCTCTTACATACTCAGGTTACACAGTTATGTTATACCTACCTCATAATACTTATCGACGCTTTGGGAACAAGATTGCCTAACAATATATTTTTCAAAATTTTCTTGGTTTTTTTTTTTTGTCTTTTTTTCAAAGAGTTCATGCTACAAGAGCAAAAAATCCAAGTTGATCAACTGACGAAGTAAAGCTGGTATCCGCGGTTATTTTGTGCCATTTTTAATGAAGTTAGAAGTAGCTTAGGGATTTTTTTTTATTGTTATTTAAATTTGATAAATAAATGTAATACTATTTCAATTTCAATCTGTTCTTACTAAAAAAGAACAAGAAGAAGAAGAAGAAGAAAAAAAAAAAAGAAATTGATCTGTAGTACATCAGAACAGCCTCAGAATTTCAAGCATGTAAAAACCTCATTTATTTATTTATTTATTTATTTGACATAAAAATCCTTAGTAACTAGGATAGTTTACAAAGGTGGGTAGGGGAGGGTAAGAAAAGATACTCAGCAAACAAAGGTTATTCTCTCTCGATAGTCTCAACTGAATTTTTGTCCGGTTTTAATGATATTCGAGGAAAATACTCAGCACACAAAGGTTATTCTCTCTCAATAGTCTCAACTGAATTTGGGCTGACCGGGCCTATAGGAAGGGACCTCAGAGGAGCCTTTTTTTCGAGTGGATGAGGTTTACACTGATCTGTTCATGAAATCTACAGCCGGCCTAGTTAGCTTAGTTGGTAGTGCGTCTGCCTTGTAAGTGCTAGGCCGCGGGTTCGATTCCCGCCCGGGGCGGATCTTATCCACCCACCCCCCCCACCCAAATTTATGGGTATGTTTCTGTCTCTTCCCCCCTCCCATTACTGTGTGGCTATGATTTAGTGCCCTCCCCCCCCGTGAAACCCTGTACAGGGTGTATAAAAAAAGTGCAAAGTAAGAAGAGTCGTTTTTTCTCCTCTCCTGAAGGTTCCCCTCTTTTGGTGTGATAGCGCTTGTATTCAACCATAGGAAATCCAAGATGGCGACCCATTTACATCAATTTCGTTTCCGAAAGGAAAGTACAATAAAAGGTAACCTAAGGTTAACTTTCTAAAAATAAAAATTATCTAGGTAACTCATTATTTATTTATTGTGGTGATTTGGTGAAGCTGATAGAAGGCCTCTGTACAAATTTTGCACAGCATTATAAGAGTTCCTTTACTCTTTGTGGTGATGCCGCTACTGGTCGCTACTCGTTCAAATTACTCAAATTCTCCGCATAAGACAGAGTGTATTGCAAGCACAAAACCTCGAAACTGTCGAAACTCGACACTGTCGGGATTCGAACCAGGGACCTCCGGTGTACAAGCCATAGTCTGATATGTACTCGGTCACGGATGAGGTGGTACAACTAGAATGTGAACACCCGGTATACCTATAAGGGGGAGTATTATGCCTCTGTATGGGACGTTAATAATTTCTGAGTGAAATTTAATTTCCTTCCAAAATATTTTCTATTATGTCTTTTACCCCAGCCACTCTCTCTCTCTCTCTCTCTCTCTCTCTCTCTCTCTCTCCTCTGATTCTTTTTTGTCTTTTCCCCCCCCCTCTCTCTCTCTCTCTCTCTCTCTCTCTCTCTCTCTCTCTCTCTCTCTCTCTCTCTCTTTCTCTCACCCTCTCTTTCTCTCTGTTCTTCCGTTGTGGCCTGTGCCAAAAGAGAGAGAGAGGGAGAGAAAGATAAGGAGAAGGGAGGGGGGGGAATATTGTTTACTTCAAAAAAATAGTGGATGTGCCAAATACACAACAGTATAATATTTGTGTTGAAGTCACTAACTTGGAAAAAGAGCCCCTAACGGACCTTTAAAGGCCCGATTGGGTTTAAAGAAAATTTATAGTGGATTTCACCAACGACTTAATGAGAGATTTAACTAATGGGAGAGTTTTTAATCATCCAAAAAGTACTAATAATCTAAAAAGTATTTTTTAATCATCCAAATAAGAGTTTTCAGTGATCCAAAAAGGAGGAGTTTTTAAAAACTCCTGTTTGGATCATGAAAAACTCCTTTTTTTATCATTGAAAATTGTCCCATTAGTTAAATCTCTCATTAAGTCGTTGGTGAAATCCACCATTAATGTTCTTTTTGTTGAATAGCAGAATACCTATATGTAATCTTGCCAAATTTCATCGAAAAATCGGACAAACCCTTCGATAAATAGGTAATCGAGAGTAATGGCGAACCAAATAAACTAAAAGAAGGGGGGATGGGGGGGGGATCGTAAGTATTCTAAATATTCAAGATTAAAAGCTCACATAAGTTGAAAATCTCCGAAATCTCCTAAACGATTTAAATCACCTCACATTTCGGCCACCGCCCGCCATCAACACAAAAGAAACACCTTGGCTTGATATTATTCACATGTAGACATAATGTTTACCTTATGTTCTCATGTGATTTATGGTCTGACCATTAACCATTTTATTACTTCAGCAGAGCTTATGGGACAAAATGAGACCCCCTCTGCTTTTATGGGAGCCCGAAACTATTATGGGGCCCCCCTTTTTCTTTTATGGGGGCCTGTTTTGACTTACGTGGACCCCCCCGGCTTAATCTCTTACACACTCAGGTTACATAGTTATGTTATACCTACCTCATAATACTTATCGACGCTTTGGGAACAAGATTGCCTAACAATACATTTTCAAATACCTAACAAAAAAAAAAAAAAAAAAAAAAAAAAAAAAAAAAAAAAAAAAAAAACAAATTTAAAAAAAATTTTTTAAAATTTTTTTTTTTTTTTTTTTTTTTTTTTTTTTTTTTGTCATTTTTCAAGGAGTTCATGCTACAAGAGCAAAAAAATCCAAGTTGATCAACTGACGAAGTAAAGCTGGTATCCGCGGTTATTTTGTGCCATTTTTAATCTGTTCTTACTAAAAAATTGATCTGTAGTACAGAACAGCCTCAGAATTTCAAGCATGTAAAAACCTCATTCAAAATATTTGATAGGCGCTCCCAGTTACTTTTATATAGGTCATTGGTTCCTCCTGATATTACCATTATATCATTATCATTATAATTTTGAGGTAGTAGATCTTTGGTAATGTTTTTGATTGTAGACCCAGGTCGAAAATTTTCTTTTATCATGATTTCATTTGTATTTTGTTTACTTATTTCTTGTTTCATATATCTTATATGACTATCACCCACTAGGTGAACTACCCTCTTACTAACAACTGCTTGTTTGGTATCTTTATTGGTTTTTTGTTTGTCATTTCCGATGACTTCTTCCATAGTTTTCTTTACATCTTGTATGACATTCTTCATATTCTTAATTTCTTCTTCCATAATTTCTAATTTTCCTTTTTTATTAGCTTTTATTTCTTCTTTTTTATTACAACCTGTATCTTTTTCATTTAAATTTACACTGTTTTCCTTTTGACAGTTATTAATATTTTTTTTCTTTCTTTTGTTATTATCCTTGTTTTGCAAGTTCTTCTTTTGTTTTTTCCTCAGTGTAATCTTACTAAAATCTTGAGGTGTTATTGGTATATTTTCCAGTACATTATTCCTTTCTATGTCATCTTCTTTTTTGCTCATTTCTACTTCTGTGAGTTCTTGATGTAGGGATCTTTCATTTGTTAGTATTGAAAATGATTTTGAAAATTGTAATCTACTATGATCTATTGTATTATCAAAATCAATAATCGTTCCGTCATTGATCGCCAATTCATGTAGTTGTTTATATTTAATGTCATCAATTGTTTTTTCAAGTGCTGTCATAGCTATTTTTAGTCCAGTTTTTTCTTGTTCTAATTGCTCAATGATTTTGTTTTTCTCGTTTTCATTAAGCTTCATAATCTTTAGTTGTTTAGCGTTTTCCATCCTTTCGTTATCTAGTTCTTCAATGTATTTATTCTTTTCTTTTACTTCATCTTTCATTGTGGTGATTAATTTGATTAGTTCCGTTTTTTCTTTTTCTATTCTCTCGATGTATTGATTGTTATCGTCTTCATTACATTTCATTTGTTTGATCGACGAAAAATATCTGATAGGCGGTTTCGTTTCGTAAGCACCAATATAATGTTACCTCGCCTTATTTATGCGTTCTCTTACCTTATTTATGTCATCCGTTAGGACTGAAGCCATTGGGAAGTATTAAACCGGAGGAGGGGAATAAGCCAAGGGAGGGGGATATTAAGCCAAGGGAGGGGAGGGAGGTATTAAGCCATGAGGGAGGGAAAACTAACACAGGGATGGTAAGATAAGGGAGGGGTAAATAGAAAGTCGCGCTACTTGGGTGATGTTTTAAAGTCATAGAGCAGGAAAAATGAGGACCAACGGAATTTTTCTTTTTCTTCTACGACTTCTAAATACCGAGATAAATCGATTTAAAAAATACCGGTAAATCGTGAAGTTAGTCGTCACGGCATACACTCCCGTAGGCGATGACGTCATAATTCATGACTCCCGCTTCGTTTGTTTGTACGCAAGCGTTTCTGCGCATTTGACGTGACATCTGACGTCGCAGCTCTTTGAACTTTTTGATTAGAACGGCAATTAGAAATTGAATTTTCGGCCTTTTAAAGTTACTTTTTCCGAGTTTTGACTTCAGATTTGGATTTTTCACAACTTTTTACGTAGGAATCAACCTTTTATTAATAATATTTTCCCAATTGCAACTCCTCCGTTAGGACAAGGGAGCAAACCAGGGGCAGGAATAAGACATGAGAAGCAGGGGGTATTAAGCCAGAGGAGGAGAGAAAGCCAGGGGAGGGGAATGAGCCACAAGAGAAGGGACCAAGGTAGGGATAGGCGATAGGGAATAATAAGGTAGGGGAAGAAAGGTAGCTCTGGGAGGGAGATCCAGAGCTACAAATCACAATCCCGAAGGAATGCAGCTTTATGGCCTTACACCATCTTACCTAGAACCTATTGTTCATCAACCCTCACATAACATTACACCAAATAATGTGCCCACCCTGTATACCCATACAGGGTGTTCAAAAAAGTTGCTAAAAACTTAAGCAATAGCTAGCTAGATTTTAGCGACCTCCGTGGAGCCTATGACCGAATGGGAATCACACTAGGCTTGCACACCAGAGTGCCTGGGTTCTGTTCCCGGTGAAGCCAAAATTGTGAAGAGGCCCTCAATCAAAAAGGCAGATTATTCCACCTCTGTGGCCGAAAGGTTAAGAGCAATGACTCTTGAATCGGAGATTCTGGGTTCGAAACCCAGGGCGGAAATCGTCTGAACAATCTAAAATTTTAGAAGCAATCCTTTCCGTCCCCTATATGTGAGGTGAGAGTAGACTTTAGCCAGCGGGGATAGCACGTTGAATGTGCTAGTTCCCTATGGATCACTGAAGTTAAGCAACGTTACGCGTGGTGCCCAAATGACTGACACACTCAGCTGAGTTTAATCTGAGTAGGCGGGTAGCTAAGTCGCCGAATGGGTAAAACCCCCGTCACTATTAAAGGGATAAATTCCATACCTCGGCTGGGATTGAACCCACGCCCTCCTGTTTACCAGGCGAGCGCCTTGACCACTACACCACCGAGGAAAAATTGCTCGTTTTAAGGAGAATTTGAGCGATAAGGTTCCCTATCCCCCCCCTTTTTTTGTGCCATTTGGAGTAAAAACTTCTCCCTCATAAACTCTGAACTCGGCTCAAGCTTTCAGCTCTTATCCCACTCTTCCACCAAGGTTCATTCATGCGAATCACCATTCCAGAGATTAAAATGATGGGAAATTCTCAACATTATGAATAGGGATTTTTTCCGCCGGAAAATATCCCTTCTCCCCCCCTCCGGGCTTCCCCTGTGCTCTGACTTTTTGGCAGCTTTTGGCGGAGATAAGGCAGGAGAGGATTAAGGGAGAGAGAGAGAGAGAGAGGGAGAGAGAGAGAGAGAGGAGAGAAAGAGAGATAGATAGAGAGAGAGAGAGAGAGAGAGAGAGAGGGAGGGGGAATTGTTTGTGCAACGAAGGAAGTGAGTTTTAACTTTTAACTCGACGTGATGTGTGTGTTTAGTCTTTCTGTATGTCTGTTTCTTAAACGCCCGAGTAAACGACTTAAGTAAAGCTACTTTAAATGCAGACCTTCTGACATACAGACCAGACTGTCGCGACGTGTGTGGCGGACAAAGCTTGAGACCTAGGTCTGTCAGACCTCTGACATACAGACCAGACTGTCGGGACGTGTGTCGCGGACAAAGCTTGAAACCTAGATCTGTCAGACCATCTGACAGATCTGGGTCTGAAGCTTTGTCCTCCAAACACGATCCCAACGCGACGCCTCGACGGTCTGTGAACATGATGGGCTGGCCTTACATTTTGAAACATTGTTTAAAAGGTTTGATAGAGAGAACTGTAACAACGGAGATCCTATCGTCCCGAAAACCGAAGAGAGAAAGACAGGACAGGGGAATGCCAACCGTTTCTAGAAAGAACAAAAAGTGTAGAGCTGTAGAGCTTAATGATATTGTAGAGTTCAATATTAGAGTGCCGCCACCCAGTCACTCGGTTAGGCTTCCGGCACCATAGTTTTTCTCTCCCTGCATAAAGGGAATTCAGCATATTTTTGTCGGTCCTCATTTGGTCATCAGGGGCCCCTTTTTCTGGGCTCTTCAAACCTCTAAACAGTCTGCAGTTCTGAACTACTAGTATTTTTTCAATAAGTTTTTTTTTTAAGAGGTTTTGACAGAGGGAACTGTAACTGCTATGGTCTTATCGTTCGTTTTAGTGCCAAAACACGTTTTGAGGTCCCTAGAGCCTAAATCCTAGTCTGTCTGTAAACAAAATATCTCGAGAACGGTAAGAGCTAGAGACTTGAAATTTGGTATGTAGGTAGTTCACTTCAACGAAGGATCTAAATGGTTAGGTACATCTCGACGTAATGTGTTTAGTCTTTCTGTATGTCTGTTACTTAAACGCCCGAGTAAACGACTTAAGTAGCTACAGACCTTCTGACATACAGACCAGGCTGTCGCGACGTGTGTGGCGGACAAAGCTTGAGACCTAGGTCTGTCAGACCATCTGACAGATCTGGGTCTGAAGCTTTGTCCTCCACACACGATCCCAACGCAACGCCTCGACGGTCTGTAAGCATGATGGGCTGGCCTGTGAGCATGATGGACTGGCCTTACATTTTGAAACATTGTTTAAAAGGTTTGATAGAGGGAACTGTAACAACGGAGATCTTATCGTCCCGAAAACTGAAGAGAGAAAGACAGGACAGGGAAATGCCAACCGCTTCTAGAAAGAACAAAAAGTGTAGAGCTGTAGAGCTTAATGATATTGTAGAGTTCAATATTAGAGTGCCGCCATCCAGTCACTCGGTTAGGTTTCCGGCACCATAGTTTTTCTCTCCGTGCATAAAGGAAATTCACCATATTTTTGTCGGTCCTCATTTGGTCATCAGGGGCCCCTTTTTCTGGGCTCTTCAAACCTCTAAACAGTCTGCAGTTCTGAAGTACTAGTATTTTTTCAATAAGTTTGATAGGTTTGATAGAGGAAACTGTAACTTATATCGTCACGAAATCGAAGAGAGAAGGAACGAACCTTATCCGTTCAGGATAAAATCCGCCCCGGGCGGGAATCGAACCCGCTACTAGTATATGTAGAACATTACCTACTCAACATTCGGAATGACAAGTTCATTAAGAAGCGGACAAAACCCGAAACTTCATCGGAAAGTCGTAAATAAAGTATAGGCTGTATGGTAAGGTAATAAAATCAATATGAAAATGTGTGTTAATGTCAGAAGAGAATGATGCTCGAGCTTCTCCAATTTGCCACCAGGTTGCATCAGTGTTATGTGAACTTTGTGTGAGAGGATTAGCTTTGAAATTTAGCTATTAGAAAATATTTGATGGACTTTATAGCTGTACGCATTATATTAATGTATACTTTTACCGAAGTAGGTACGATCTTTTTTTTTTAAAAAAAAAGAAGGTTTGAAAGAGGGAACTGTAACTGCTAAGGTCCTATCGTTCCGAAATCGGAGAGAGAAGGAAGACAGGATAGGAGGAAAGCCAGCCGTTCGGAGAACGAATATTATCCCATCAGGATAAAATCCGTCCCGGGCGGGAATCGAATCCGCGGCCTACAAGGCAGACGCGCCACCAACCAAGCTAACTAGGCTGGCGAAGTACGATCAAGTATACCGAGAACGAATCTTATCTGTTTAGTTTTTAGAATAAAATCCGCCTTAATCAGGAATCAAACCCTCGTCCTAGCTAACTAGGCAAGCTACTCGTAGACCGAAGACAAGGTTCTATACCAAGATGTTCGGATAATAGTGCGTACTCAATATAACAGGGATAGAGAGGGTAAAATTGGTTTTCTTTAAAAAATAAATTACTGTTTGGTAAATGTGTGTTGTCAAATTTTTATTAAAAGGTGGACAAATCGAAACTAAGTATAAACTTCATTGAAACTTAACTTTTTTCCCAAATGTCAGGAAATTTGGACAAACTAATGAGAGTTCTTGTGTCACAAATCAGAAAAACTAGAGGAAAATCGCCGAGGAAACAGAGGGAAATCGAGTTGAAACTTGCACCTCACTTTTCTCGTTCAAATTGAAAAGTCGGTGGTTAACCTGAAGTTAACCCCTGATGTTTGTGGCTAATCTCCACCGTTCCTCTGTGCTCTTAAATCAGGAAAAATATATATACCTTCCCTCCTCAATATCTAATAATGGATATACCTTCCTACCCAATATAATAATTATTCTAATAAAACGGGAATTTATTATCATCTACCTTCCTAATTCTAATAATAGGGATTACCATAAATTAAACAATATTGGCTTACCTTTCTTTTCTACAGTGTGACTCGAAAGTTCTTCCAGGTTTTTGTAAAGTCGTGTTTTCCTTTCGGCATTTCTCCCCTCTTCTAAAGCTCGTTTCCCCTCTTAATTATAGTGTGATAGCGTCTGTACAAAACTATAGGAAATCCAAGATAGAGCTTTCCTAGTGGTACAGTTTACTATAGAGTTATATGATCTTGAAATTGAAATAAAATAAATAAAGTTATATGATCTTGAAAATAAAAAAGTATGTAAATACATATACATAGGTACCTATAGTTATGAGTTGAGCGTTTCTGAGACACACTGTATTTTTATCTCTTCCTCTCATTTGACTTAACCTAAGCCTCCCTTGACTTTACCTCTCTCTCTGTCTCTCTCTCTTTTCTCTCTTCTCTCTCCCTCTCTCTCCCTACCCCTCCCATTCCCCTTTTCTTAATAACCTCTCCCCTTCCTTATATTCCTCCCCCCCCTCCCAAGTAATTCACTCTGTGTGGTATATAATCTGGAACTTGATGGATTCAGAAGTAAATAATAATTATTGTGTATTGTAATTTTCATTATTAACACCAACAGATTAGGGTGCGATTAGACCGGGAGAGAGAGAGAGAGGAGAGAGAGACACTTTTTGTCTGATAATAAGGAAATATCTCTTCGGAATTGGAATGAGAGAGAGAGAGAGAGAGAGAGGAAAAGAAAATTTAGGTATACATTTAAGGTATTGAAATAAGAGAAACGAAAACTCGGTGTGTGAGAGAGAAAAAAAAAGGAGAGAGAGGAAGAGAGGAGAGTGAGAAATAAGTAGAAAGGGAAAGAGAGAGAGAGAGAAAGAGAGAGAGAGAGAGAGAGAGAGAGAGAGAGATGATAGGTATTAGTGTGTGGATTGAAGTTAGGAGTAATTTATGTTTTCATTTTAGAAATGTGCCCTACGCTTGGCAACATTGCGTGGGACGTAACCAACCATGAAAAAAGAAATTCTTCTGGCTCTTGCTGATGTGATTACATCGTTTTCTTTGGTTTTTGCGTTTTGTATCTGCTAATTTGACTGTTTTTCTGAGTATCCTGTGGTGGTGTAGTGGTCAAGGCGCTCGACTGGTTAGGAGGGCGTGGGTTCAATCCCAGCCGAGGTATGGAATTTTATCCTCAATATAATTTGAGAATTTGACCACAATAAACTACTGCTGGAGTAAAGGGACTTATCAGTCCTATGCGAGCAGTATAAATAAGCACTATTATTATTATATAGGTAGGTATCTACCTACATCCTACATAGGAGGGTAGGTACCTACATAGGTAGGTATTTAGGTACCTACCTATCTACCTACTCATACCTACCTATGTAGGTACCTACATAGGTAGTCTGGTTTGTATTTTAGTGGGAGGAGGAGGGGGGGGGGAACTTTCACCCTCTAAACGAACTTCATAAATATCCCCTCCAAACTTTTTAATGGCCCACAAGTGACTTCGATACATGACCAACCCCCCCTCCCTCCACTCCCCACCCACGGTCTAACCTCTCCACCCATCAGGGTTTACCTTCTTGTTTATTTTCCACTCATGCCTTCTCTTCCCCTATTTTACTCCCCCTTTTTTATGGCAAACAATTTTCTCTCTCCTCTCTCTCTCTCTCTCTCTCTCTCTCTCTCTCTCTCTCTCTCTCTTCATATTCATATTCTTTAGTTAAGTTCACTGTAAGTATGTAGGTACATTTGTAGACTGACGAGTCTAATGTCAATAGGTACTCCAGCTACAAGATTTTTTACGAACGCCTTGATTTAAAAGTCAACTCCCTCTCCTCTATCTCTACCCCTCTTTCTCATCCAGTTTCTATTTCTAACTCTCCCACTGTTTATCCCATCCAAGAATCCTCTCCCCCCCCTCTCTCTCTCTCTCTTCCCTATCCAGTTGGTTGGTTTTAATCTTCTCCCCCTACTCTTTCTTCTCTTCTTCTTCTTCTTCTACTTCTTCTTCTTCCTCTTCTTCTTCTACTTCTTCTTCTTCTTCCTCTTCTTCTTCTTCCTTCTTCTTCTTTCTCTTCTTCTTCCTTCTTCTTTCTCTTCTTCTTCTTCTTCTTCTCTTTCTCCTCCTCTGCCTTCTTCTATTCTTTCTGGTTATTTTTTTTCCTTCTCCACCTCCTTTTGTTTCTTCTACTCTTTCTCTTCCTCGTCTTCCTCATATGTCTGCTTCTTCTTCTTCTCCACATCCTCTCCTTTTCTTCTCTTATTTTCCTCTTCTTTCTTTCATTTCTTCTCGTACACCTCCTCTTTCTCATTATATTCTTCTCCTTCTCTTCCTTTCTCTTCATTCTCTTGCTCCTTATCTTCTTCCTCCTCCTTTCCTTCTTCTCCTCTTCCTTTTTTTTTTCTCCTTACATTCTCCTGCTTCCTACACTCCTCCTTCTCCTCACACTCCTCCTCCTTTAAAAGTCAATATGCAATGTGCAATAAAATGAGCATCTCTTTAGTCTTTTCAAACAACTTTTCCGAGATTCATGGGGAAACACGAAACAACCAAACATAGGTATGTAGTTACATTAGACAGACTAAATTACTAAAGGTCTCAGGGTGGTAATATCTTCTCTATTACATTGCATCTTCAATTAAACGCGGTAGCCAAAAACCGACACAAACTTTACGAGGTTCTCCCCTCTGAGTTCTTGGCAAGGAAAAGATGGAGAAACTTTCCATCTTATCTTCCTAGTAATGCAAATTTAGCACAGTCGAACCTGGATAAACAACTCCTCGACAACATCGATAAGTTGGGAAATCGTAGGGGGTTGGCTTATCATTGGCATTTAAAAGTTCATAAAATCGGGGTTACATTTAAAAGTTCATAAAATCGGGGTTACATTTAAAAGTTCATAAAATCGGGGTTACATTACAAAACATAGAAAACAAGGTATATTTTCGACAATAAATATTTAAATGCATATTTATCAATTTTAAGTGCACATTTATGTAACTAGAGGTACAAAATATGTTTACATTACCATTATTGTTTACAATGTTTACATTTTCTAGGTATGAGGGTTTTTAAAAAAATCGGGAATTTTTGTTTGCTGGTTTCCGAAAAAAAATCTGATTTTTGCGTTTAAAAAAGGAAAAAAGCTCGGATTTTCGAGTTCATGTAACCGAGGTTCATAAAATCGGGATTCTACTGTACCTACATATAAAAACCTACAAAGAGGGTTCATACCTATATACTTCATAAAGTATTCGTTCTGTATTGTCTGTTCTTGGATTTAAAAAGACACGCTTCCGTTTATGGGAAGAAAAAATGAACATAATGAATTTCAAATGAGTTAGCGAATAGAGTGACCCAGAAGAACCCTAAAACACAAACCCGACCCAAAGTTGTGACTTTCGTTAGAAAGGAATAGCTCACCCCTAGATCCCTAGAAGAAATTTAGTTAAAAATGATATTTTTATTTTATTTTATTTTTTTGAGAGAGAGAGAGAGAAGAGAAAGAGAGAGAGAGAGAGTGAGAGAGAAAGGGAAAGTTCAAACATGAAGTACTCTGCCTTCAAACAATGAACATTTTGTGTAATTTTTTGCGGTTTTCCGAGAGAGAGAGAGAGAGAGAGAGAGAGTGGTGTGTGTGTGAGGGAGATCGAGATAAAAAGACTGTGAATTGATTCTTCTTCTTCTTCTTCTTCTTCTTCTTCTTCTTCTTCTTCTTCTTCTTCTTCTTCTTCTTCTTCTTCTTTTTCTCTTCCTCCTCATTTTTTCTTCTTGCTTTTTCTGCGCCTCCTCCCTCTCCTCCTCCTCCTCCTCTTCCATTTCCTACTTCTCCATCTACTTCTCTTACTCTTTTTCTTACTCCTCCCCCTCCTTCATAATATCGTAAATCACCAGGGCCTTTGTATTATGACGGGTAAAAGGTTCTTGTTTCAGCCTTTTCTTCCGAGAGGGGGGAGAGGAAGAAAATAGAAAGAAGGTAGGGGGAGAGGGAAAAAGGGAGGAAGTCGAACGAAGAGGGAGATGGGAGTTGAAAGAGAGAGGGAGGGATTTATTGGAGACATTTTCGAGCTTTTTCTAATGTTTTATAATTTTATAGCTTTCCACAAGCTTCTAAGTTATGTGACATGGAGAGTTTAATAGAATGATTTTATATTTATTATTTAAGAATTGATTCCTTTTTCCCCAATAGTTTCGATAGAGGGAACTGTAACAATGGATGAGACCGTCCCCCAATTAGTACACCTCACTAGATTGTATGAATTGACATGGACTCGAACCACCAACCTTCAGATCTGAATCCTATCACGATAGCCTGAACTATGCCACTAATTGTTGATCAGACGTCTCCACTACTTTCTTCAATAGCAAACACCTATTCCTGCCTTGTAAGCGCTAGGCCGTGGGTTCGATTCCCGCCCGGGGCGGATTTTATCCTGAAGGGATAATGTTCGTTCTCGGAACGGCTGGCTTTCTCCTATCCTGTCTTCCTTCTCTCTTCGATTTTCGGGACGATAAGACCATAGAAGTTACAGTTCCCTCTGTCAAACCTCTTTAAAAAAAAACACCTATTCCAACGAATCAAACAGGTAGGTAATAGGTATTTGAACCGAGTTGCCGAGTTCCACAACGAAAACATGTGGTAAAACAAATATAGTTTTCCCAATTTTCTTACAAATAATAGCAAATAAATTGGTAAAACAACATAATTACCTAATATAGGAAAAGAACAACGTCTTCACTTGACTAGTAACTTTGGAAACTGTATGTAATTTTTTTTCTACAAAAGATAAAAAAAACAATAATAGAACTAAAAAACCTACAGGAGCCGACATGTTTCGTCATCTCCTGATGACATTTTCAAGGCGACTTGATTTCTTGATTACCTACAGTTTCCAAAGTTACTATAGTCAAGTGAAGACGTTGTTCTTTTCCTATATTAATATGTTGCTACTTGACAGACTGACTCTCCTAGAGAAGTATGTTAAACAACATAAATACATAATGTTTAATTTTCCAAAATTTCCCATACACCTAACATAACGTAACATAACATATTTATAGGCAAAGGGTTTGCGCCCATATTTCACATGGAATATGTATACTCGTTTTGGCACTAAAAACTGACCATCGAAAATTTGACCCGATTACATTACTTTCCTTCCTATAGGATAAGGAAAGTAAAAAGAGGAAAAAATTAGCCCTTTGATACCTACTCGATTATTGGCAGACTAGAGTGCAAAATCGAGCCAAGAAGGGAGTTGAACAATATAACTACAATAACCGCTAAGGCGGGGTTTTACCCTTAAGACCATAAGATACCCGACTATTGGGGGTGACATCAACCAGCCTGTGGGGCCGGGAAAGGCCAGTGTCACCTAGATTGTCACCCATCCGAATGAGAACCACACAAAACGTTACTTTGCGCGTTGTGGTGAGTTCAACGTGCTATCGCAGCTGTCTGTTGCTTACCACTGCTATTGTTGTTCTGGTTTCACGTTTACTCCATTTGTGTGATGGCTTTAGCCCAAATTTATCCAAAACGAGTGAGAAGATACCTGCAAAGGGTTAATTCTGAATATAATGTTTATCCGCCCAATGCACCTGAACAAATTTGTGGAAACAGTCGAACACGGTTCGCAAAATAACACTAATAGGGTTAATTCTGAATATAATGTTTATCCGCCCAATGCACCTGAACAAATTTGTGGAAACAGTCGAACACGGTTCGCAAAATAACACTGATTGTAAATGCAGTTTCTTTGTGTTATTATGTCACAACTTTGGTGCTCATCACTGCAGCATTGTAGGATTTTCCCAATATCTCAATAATCCTAAAGTCCAATGTTTACCTACCATGCTGGCACCGGTCGCAGCAAGCCTAGAGTGGGTACCACACTAGACTTGCACTGCGGAGGTCCCGGGTTCAATTCCCGGGGAGGTCGAAGTTTTTGCGGCTCTGTGCTGGGAGTTCGGTGTGCATTCTGCCTCGTAAGGACAATTAGATAGCTGCTCTAATTGAGTAAGGGCAGGTGGCTACATTACTACTGTGAAAAGAAAAATATAGAAATAACAATAATAGATAGTAAAGGAGGATTAATATGAGTAGTCCACTTCCAAGGAATAATAAAATTCAATATGAGTAGTCCACTTCCAAGGAATAATAAAATTCAATATGAGTAGTCCACTTCCAAGGAATAATAAAATTCAATATGAGTAGTCCACTTCCAAGGAATAATAAAATTCAATATGAGTAGTCCACTTCCAAGGAATAATAAAATTCAATATGAGTAGTCCACTTCCAAGGAATAATAAAATTCAATATGAGTAGTCCACTTCCAAGGAATAATAAAATTCAATATGAGTAGTCCACTTCCAAGGAATAATAAAATTCAATATGAGTAGTCCACTTCCAAGGAATAATAAAATTCAATATGAGTAGTCCACTTCCAAGGAATAATAAAATTCAATATGAGTAGTCCACTTCCAAGGAATAATAAAATTCAATATGAGTAGTCCACTTCCAAGGAATAATAAAATTCAATATGAGTAGTCCACTTCCAAGGAATAATAAAATTCAATATGAGTAGTCCACTTCCAAGGAATAATAAAATTCAATATGAGTAGTCCACTTCCAAGGAATAATAAAATTCAATATGAGTAGTCCACTTCCAAGGAATAATAAAATTCAATATGAGTAGTCCACTTCCAAGGAATAATAAAATTCAATATGAGTAGTCCACTTCCAAGGAATAATAAAATTCAATATGAGTAGTCCACTTCCAAGGAATAATAAAATTCAATATGAGTAGTCCACTTCCAAGGAATAATAAAATTCAATATGAGTAGTCCACTTCCAAGGAATAATAAAATTCAATATGAGTAGTCCACTTCCAAGGAATAATAAAATTCAATATGAGTAGTCCACTTCCAAGGAATAATAAAATTCAATATGAGTAGTCCACTTCCAAGGAATAATAAAATTCAATATGAGTAGTCCACTTCCAAGGAATAATAAAATTCAATATGAGTAGTCCACTTCCAAGGAATAATAAAATTCAATATGAGTAGTCCACTTCCAAGGAATAATAAAATTCAATATGAGTAGTCCACTTCCAAGGAATAATAAAATTCAATATGAGTAGTCCACTTCCAAGGAATAATAAAATTCAATATGAGTAGTCCACTTCCAAGGAATAATAAAATTCAATATGAGTAGTCCACTTCCAAGGAATAATAAAATTCAATATGAGTAGTCCACTTCCAAGGAATAATAAAATTCAATATGAGTAGTCCACTTCCAAGGAATAATAAAATTCAATATGAGTAGTCCACTTCCAAGGAATAATAAAATTCAATATGAGTAGTCCACTTCCAAGGAATAATAAAATTCAATATGAGTAGTCCACTTCCAAGGAATAATAAAATTCAATATGAGTAGTCCACTTCCAAGGAATAATAAAATTCAATATGAGTAGTCCACTTCCAAGGAATAATAAAATTCAATATGAGTAGTCCACTTCCAAGGAATAATAAAATTCAATATGAGTAGTCCACTTCCAAGGAATAATAAAATTCAATATGAGTAGTCCACTTCCAAGGAATAATAAAATTCAATATGAGTAGTCCACTTCCAAGGAATAATAAAATTCAATATGAGTAGTCCACTTCCAAGGAATAATAAAATTCAATATGAGTAGTCCACTTCCAAGGAATAATAAAATTCAATATGAGTAGTCCACTTCCAAAAGAGGGCAAAAGGAAATGGATTTTATGAGAGAAAACACGAAAAACTCATATCTTTTGAAACAAGCAGCCGATTTTAATGGTTTTAGTCTTGAAAAATGCTAAAATTGAAGGGATCTGTTGGTGTAATGATGGTATTTCTGGCAAAGTTGACATTACCTAATTATTACTTCAAAGTTCTGAGATGTCCACTTTTGGCACCGTTAAAAGAAAAGAAAAAAAAATCCCCCTTTGGAACAGGGCTATAAATATAGGTACTCATATGAGAACTTCCAATTTTCAACACACCATAATAATGAAAGATCGGTGCAAAATTCAGTCCCCTGGTATTTCCTTCTCACTTAAAAGATAACTTCCATAGTTGCCTGTATCTGATGTTTTGGAGGGGTTGATCTCGCAATGTCTGATATATCGGCAGTGGATATCTGTCCGTAGTTCGAATCAGCGAACGTTTGACTCGCGACGTCCTTATATCGAGATGTAGAACCTTTCTTGGTCTTCTGACACTGAAGCCGAAAAACAAAGCGCTAGGTTGCGGGATCAATTATCGTCCGAGGAGATTGTATCCTAAACAGATAAAGTTGGTTCTTGGAACGGCTGTCTTTCTCGTATTCTGTATTCCTTGTCTCTTCGCTTTCGGAACGATGGCACCTTGGCAGTTACAGTTCCCCCTATCAGTTACTATCACTTCCCGATTCTCATCAAAGTGCTGGGCTCCCTTGCTGAAAGCACCGTTGCAATAGAACAGTTACTTGGGTGATGTTTCAAAGTCATAGAGCTGGAAAAATGAGGAACAAAGGATTTTTTCTTTTTCTTCTACGACTTCTAGATCCCGAGATAAATCGATTAAAAAAATACCGGTAAATCGTGAACTCTGACGTCACGGCATACGCTCGCGTACACGATGACGTCACATCAAATGTTCCGAGCAAAGCTCCCTCGCAGGCAGCACATTAATGTGTTTGTGCGCATA
>NW_007380177.1:0-1049 GCF_000475195.1 Diaphorina citri | reverse complement strand
CCACAATTTTTCCCATCTCGACTTTACTTTAAGTCTTAAAAATAAACATTAAATGCTCCCCCATTATCTGTAATGGGAGATAACCTAATATCTCCTCATGTACTTACCTACCTGCTTGTTCCTCTCTGCTTTTTTTTAACACTCCTTTTTGCTTTTGAAAGCATCATAATTTTTATGCCACCACAACTTTATTAGCTTGTAACCCTTTTCCGTCTGAATTGTTAGGTGCTGCAAAGGATTTCCGAGTGTATGACAGGCAACGTTTTCAACAATTAGAAATGCTAGAATTATAAGATTTAGGGTCTTATCGGGCTTTACCTCGGTGCGGTGGTGTAGTGGTCAAGACGCTCGCCTGATAATCAGGAAGACGTGGGTTCCTCGGCCGGCAGCCGTGGTATGAAATTTTGTCTTAATATTGTTTGAGAATAGGTGTATTTTACTTTCGGGAAACTTTCGGAAACGGAACCTATTCCAATGGGTCGTCATTTTGGATTTCCTATGGTTTAGTACAGGCGTTACCACGCCAAGAGAGGGGAAACGAGCTTCAGAAGAGGAGAAATGCTGAAAGGAAAATACAAGTCTACTTTTGCTCACCCAGCCTGACTAATAGGTGTATTTCCCTTTTGGGAAACTTACAGAAACGGAATCGATTCTGATTTCTCGTCATCTTGGATTTCCTATGGTTTAGTACAGACGCTATCACACCAAAGGAGGGGAACCGAGCTTCAGAAGAGGGGAAATTCTGAAAGGAAAATACAACTCTACTTTTGTTCACCCAGCCTGACTGGGGCCAGGAGAAAAGCAGACAGAGTGATTGCCCAGACGGTCACCCATCCGGTTACCAACCAAGCCCGACGCTCTTGAACTTAAGTGATCCATTGAGAACTGATGTATTCAACGTGCTATTGCCACTGGGTACTGCCCCACCTTCTTGATCAAACAATATAGAAAGTACATATTTGACATATTTCTAGACATGGTCTTCACTTGACTGGAGTGGAAGACCATGTCCAGAAATATGTATGATATATGTAGTACTTGACCATTAT
>NW_007380176.1:0-29699 GCF_000475195.1 Diaphorina citri | reverse complement strand
CCTCGCAGCCCTCGCTCTATTTGGTAATTTACACCCTCCGTTCTGGATTGCCAAAATTTTCAAGATTTGGTCTGATCAAGCATGACCTAAACTGCCGAGCTTCACATTTGTTCAATTGCTAGAACACGAGAATCTTAGATTCCGATTTGAATCACGATTTCGTACCTTGACCATTTGGAAATACAATTTCGTAGAAACAACAAACGAAGAAGACACCACATATCCTAGCTTTACACATGCCTATTACACGGTTCAAGTTTCAAGTACCTGTGTGTCAGAATAGTCAAAATTTCAGGATTCAAAATTGCCTATGTCATTAAAGTTTAAAATTAATAGGAGGTACCTAGGTATAGTTTTCTTGTGTCAATGTTCATCAGATTTAATAATATGTCAGACTTTGTAATCGACCACAAATAATGCGTGTCAGTAAAATTTCAATATCAATGGATATGTAGATAAGCTAGAATAAAATTGCCTAGGCATCAAACTTTATTAGAGTGGAGTTCAGGCGTGTGCTTGAATAGTAATAAATAAATTAGAATAGCACGAGGTGATCACATGTACATAGCTATAATGTAATACCAGGTACCGACACTTTAAGAAATAATGCTTGTCAGTAAAATTTCAATATCAATGGATATGTATGTAGATAAGCTAGAATAAAATTGCCTAGGCATCAAACTTTATTAATAGAGTGGAGTTCAGGCGTGTGCTTGAATAGTAATAAATAAATTAGAATAGCACGAGATGATCACATGTACATAGCTATAATGTACCTAATACCAGGTACTACCGACACTTTAAGAGGAAAATTTCGAAATTCCATATTTTGTGAGTAGGCAATTTTCATAGGTATTTGCTGGTTTAAATGTTAGATAATTCATGATTAATTAATAGTTTTAATTCTTATGATTGATGATGTTTTAGGTTTAGGCCTACGATATTGGTCCACAAAGTTACCGAGGCATCCATTAAGATGTGTTATCTGATAATAGGTATCTTGTCACGTGTTTCCAAGATAGGTACTTCAAGTGAGAGGACGCCAGGTCAGATTCTAAATCTCATATAGGCTCTACAAGCCTACGGCTTACATCTCTACATTGTATCAGCTTGGGTGTTTGCATGATTCGAATTATGAACAGACTACCGAGCCAAAACTCCAAAAGTTACTCGTGCACATTTCCACGTGCCTCAGTGGTGTGGTTGACTTGAAATATAAATAGCAGGGGGGAGAACTGACTGTTATGAAAAATTCGGCCCGAAGGACCAAATATTAGGGGTGGTGTGGTTCTTCTTCTTCTTTTTCTCCTCCTCCTCCTTCTTCTTGAGACATTGAGAAATCTTGAGGGTAAGTATACCTACATAATTATGAATTAATGGAACGGAAGTAAGATACCAGCTAAACACCCTTTTAAAAAGTTCCCAAAAAACATGGACACATGACTGAAATTATACACTACATTTGAAGTACCTAATACTTAATTTCGCCGATCGCCACCCAAGTACGTAAGTACCATCTTGAGCAAGCTAAGCTCTTGAGCATCAAGCTAACCATGGTTCCTGAAGTCCTCTGTGCTTCTCGTATCTCGTAGCTTCGCCTCTGAGACTCATTCAAACTACATTTTTCAAACACAGTTTTCATTAAATCAATTTTCAAGCTAAGAAAAAAGAGACAGCACGTTGAATACACCAGTTACCAATGGATTGAAGTCAAGTGATGTTCGGCATTGTTGGTATCCAAATGGGCAACCATCTAGGCAATCGCGTGCTACTGCTGATAAATGCTAAATGCACGATTGGTGCACTTTGCATGTTGCAAAGTGACTCAGAATAAACTTTGTCACATGCTAATCAGATGTTCATCATTAGATGATTTGATCTTCAATTTGCAATTCGTAGTTTAGTGTGCCCCGTGTAGCATAGTTACATAATCAGACGTAATGACGTAAGTACACTTGGACAATGTTGAGTCATTGTATTCAAAATGGCCTTGTGAGAGGCAGTTTTATCAAGGTCCAGGCTCTTAAGCTTTCGATGAGATTTCAATTCTCAATTTTGTCCTGACGAGACTTGTGCTGAGGTTTACCAACTCGGGATTGAGGTGAAACGAGGATTTCCTTATAAGTAATAGCCAGGATTCCCTCGAAATTTCAAGAAGAGACCGAGAGAAGAAAGGGCGAAAGCTATAATATTAGGTAGGGTAACACTATCAGAACCAAAGAAATGTAGGTAGCTACCAAAGATACAGAAAGATTCTTTTATGCTATTTATTCTTACAAGGGTGCGTCAACTGTTATATTTACACAAAGGTTTCATCTAGTCATTAGTTGCTTTATACTGCTTGCTCCTAATGATTCTGTTCAGTTCTTACTTCTACAAAAGGCAATGAAGAATGATTGAATAGCACCATTAGAAGATATTACTTTTAGCTCTTAGTAACCAGGAGCAAGTTGGCAGTGAGATATTTGAATCATTTCAATCCAAGATCCTGAGCCATCAGACAGAATTTACTATCCGACTCTACGCGATTACTTTAATCTTTACTTTCCGGGTCTGTCACTGTCACCAAAAGCCAAACTTCTCAAAATAATATTGTGTACATCAGCAGATCAAATCTTCGTCTTCCAACAGACTGCAACCTGCAACTTGTACATCTACAGTATTTACCAGGATCAGGTTTTCCTCACAGCATGGTTTAAATTTTTCGTCAAGGCAGGCAAGAAGATGATGTTCATTTTGGGCAGGCATACTTGTCATCTTCACTACGAGTAGATAATATGTCCCCACTCACATTAGCGCGACAACACATAACAGGAAATCTATGTCCCTAATGTCCATCTTCTTACATATCCATGGTTTTTATTGCATACAAAACTTGCACATTTTCCAACAAAGAAGGAAATTTCTACATTTCGCAGTATCTGTTTAAGTTTTTATAGGATCGTCTTCCATTTGAATTAGCATAAATTACCATATTACTTTCGCGTCTTTGTAGAGGAGGTAGCTATATTTTCAGATTTTTAGTCCGTCCTTCCTCTATTATTACAATAGTAATAAAAAAGTATAAGGGACGGACTATTGTATTCGCTTCGGTGTCGTCTGTCTGTCACTCTGTCTGTGCCCATAGAAGGACTTATCCAAACCTAGTCGACCTATATATCAAATTAAAGGTCTTTTTACCAGGAACACGAAAATGGTGGTGCAAATTTTGTCCTAAAAACCATAAAACCAAAAAAAAAAACCTGGTTATTAACACGAGTTCTATGTGAGTCATAAGTCATAATATCTTGTCAAAGTAAACATCTTGTTAATGTCTATTTACAAACTTGGCTGGAGACTTTGTTTTAATTGATCCAGCATGAGTCAATAAAATTTAATATTTAAGAGACAAGAGCCACAAAACAGTAGAGAACTACACAGTCCATTTTTGTAACTCGGCATAGCGGTTTCCCTCGAAATTTCAAGAAGAGACCGAGAGAAGAAAGGGCGAAAGCTATAATATTAGGTAGGGTAACACTATCAGAACCAAAGAAATGTAGGTAGCTACCAAAGATACAGAAAGATTCTTTTATGCTATTTATTCTTACAAGGGTGCGTCAACTGTTATATTTACACAAAGGTTTCATCTAGTCATTAGTTGCTTTATACTGCTTGCTCCTAATGATTCTGTTCAGTTCTTACTTCTACAAAAGGCAATGAAGAATGATTGAATAGCACCATTAGAAGATATTACTTTTAGCTCTTAGTAACCAGGAGCAAGTTGGCAGTGAGATATTTGAATCATTTCAATCCAAGATCCTGAGCCATCAGACAGAATTTACTATCCGACTCTACGCGATTACTTTAATCTTTACTTTCCGGGTCTGTCACTGTCACCAAAAGCCAAACTTCTCAAAATAATATTGTGTACATCAGCAGATCAAATCTTCGTCTTCCAACAGACTGCAACCTGCAACTTGTACATCTACAGTATTTACCAGGATCAGGTTTTCCTCACAGCATGGTTTAAATTTTTCGTCAAGGCAGGCAAGAAGATGATGTTCATTTTGGGCAGGCATACTTGTCATCTTCACTACGAGTAGATAATATGTCCCCACTCACATTAGCGCGACAACACATAACAGGAAATCTTTGGGCAGGCATACTTGTCATCTTCACTACGAGTAGATAATATGTCCCCACTCACATTAGCGCGACAACACATAACAGGAAATCTATATGTCCCTAATGTCCATCTTCTTACATATCCATGGTTTTTATTGCATACAAAACTTGCACATTTTCCAACAAAGAAGGAAATTTCTACATTTCGCAGTATCTGTTTAAGTTTTTATAGGATCGTCTGCCATTCGAATTAGCATAAATTACCATATTACTTTCGCGTCTTTGTACAGGAGGTAGCTGTATTTTCAGATTTTTCCGGTACTGTATTGCTAGTTTCTGTTTCTGGCAATATTTGTCGAGGAATGCTGCCTCCTATTGAACAAATATTGCTTGTTGGACAGTGCTGTCATTGTTAGTAGGTATGTACCTATTATGAAGTCATCTAGCCACATAATGAACACATTGCTGATTTGCTGCACATTTTTCAACAATACTGTGGGGTAATGTGTTGTCTTGTTGCTCATTTTTAATGAACTCAAAGGACTGTATTGTCTGTACCATAGTTTTCATTGAAGGGAAAACTTGCACATATTACGTAGTATCACATCAACTCACTTGCCCAACTACCCATGTTTGTATCGTATGATAATTTGCCTACTTTCCATATCTATTATTTCATCTGAATGGTCTGTTTTATAGGCCTTCTCAATAAATAATCAATCACTTCTTCTACCCACTGCCACTCCGTTATTGTTGATATTTCTTGAGGTAGGTACGAGTGTCTTTGCCAATATCTTGAAAAGGCCAATAAATGGATGGGTGACTTAAAGTTAATTGAGTAATTGTGGAATTTTTTTTTTCACATTTTCTCACACAAATGAGCTCTGATCTCGAAATTTGTCGCGACGACCTATGAACTCAAAGCGAGAAAGTTTTAGATAACACTTCAGTCATTATTTTAAGACCGGTTTTAGCGTCACCTATGTTAAGCTACGCCGAGCAAGGCCAATAAATGGATGGGTGACTTGAACCTTATATTGGGAATAAAGGGGGAACGGGCTCTAGTCTTGATTTTAAATCATTACATGAAAGTAAAATCGAAAAATCAAATCAAAAATAATAATAAACTGAATATTAAACAAATGAGTTAGGTGCAAGGTGCATAGGTACTGATTTTCTTTAATCACGATCGAATAAACTACGGGCTAAAAAATTCCCGGAGGGACGGGCCCAGCTTGTTCCGGTACTGTATTGCTAGTTTCTGTTTCTGGCAATATTTGTCGAGGAATACTGCCTCCTATTGAACAAATATTGCTTGTTGGACAGTGCTGTCATTGTTAGTATGAAGTCATCTATTGTGGGGTAATGTGTTGTCTTGTTGCTTGTTGCTCATTTTTAACGAACTCAAAGGACGGTATTGTCTGTACCATAGTTTTCATTGAAGGGAAAACTTGCACATATGTAGTATCACATCAACTCACTTGCCCAACTACCCATGTATCGTATGATAATTTGCCTACTTTCCATATCTATTATTTCATCTGAATGGTCTGTTTTATAGGCCTTCTCAATAAATAATCAATCACTTCTTCTACCCACTGCCACTCCGTTATTGTTGATATTTCTTGAGGTAGGTACGAGTGTCTTTGCCAATATCTTGAAGCAAAATATGCACCATGCATAAACTAGTGTGAGGAATTTGCAAGCTTAGCACTATCAATAGTATTGAAATTTCTTCAAGGAGGATGATTATTGATTATTTATCAACTGTTGATTTAATCAATGGTAGTCTATTCCGTACTACATGGTAACTAAATAGGCATGGTCTAGCGCTAGCAGTATGATTAGTAGGGTCAGGTAACTCTTTCTTGCCTTAGCAAATGTAATCAATTCATGAAACTGCTTTTTCCGTAAGCTTTCGATACTCAGAAATTGTGCGCTACCAACGTCTTTAGTGACGAGGGTTTCATTCTCCTTTCGACGACAAGCTATCCGACTCCTCACATAAACGTCACCTGAGTGGGTTCTGGGAAAGCCAGCACGACGCCATCATAAAGATGGTCACTTGGTAATCCATCCGTATATCATCCACACACAAAGTTCTCACTTAACCATTGGGAACTGGTTCATACAATGTGCTATGGCCGCTGGAACACTGATCCGCGCTCTAAACATCACACTGGTTCTTGTGGAGTATGATTAGTAGGGTCAGGTAACTCTTTCTTGCCTTAGCAAATGTAATCAATTCATGAAACTGCTTTTTCCGTAAGCTTTCGATACCTACTGGGAAATTGTGCGCTACCAACGTCTTTAGTGACGAGGGTTTCATTCTCCTTTCGACCACAAGCTATCCGACTCCTCACATGAACGTCACCTGAGTGGGTTCTGGGAAAGCCAGCACGACGCCATCATAAAGATGGTCACTTGGTAATCCACCCGGATATCATCCACACACAAAGTTCTCACTTAACCATTGGGAACTGGTTCATACAATGTGCTAGCTATGGCCGCTGGAACACTGATCCGCGCTCTAAACATCACACTGGTTCTTGTGGTTATTCTTCCTTTGTTATTACTCCCGGGTTCAAGACCGTGACACGGCGTGATCTCGGAACGTGGTCTTTACGCCTCAGGATATGTGGTGTCTTCTTCGTTTGTTGTTTCTACGAAATTGTATTTCCAAATGGTCAAGGTACGAAATCGTGATTCAAATCGGAATCTAAGATTCTCGTGTTCTAGCAATTGAACAAATGTGAAGCTCGGCAGTTTAGGTCATGCTTGATCAGACCAAATCTTGAAAATTTTGGCAATCCAGAACGGAGGGTGTAAATTACCAAATAGAGCGAGGGCTGCGAGGGTATATTTCTGCCATGTGTTCAATGATTTCTTTAATTTCTAAGTACTCTCGGTACGAAATCGCTTGGAGTTCGAATATTCAACTCCCGTTTGGTCAATCCAACCCTTAAACTATCGGCAATCTGGGGCAAAGAGTGTAGAGGTCTGTAGGTAGATAAGTAGAAGATGTAGGAAATAAGGAGAAGGTGCCAACACCAACTTGAGTAACAGAGATCCCATTTAGATAAACAAAGGGTGGCTTGTCAACTTGGGATTTATGGGCGCAGTAACACCGCAGTACTATACATATAAAATTTATTATGAAACGCTTTTAACTGTATTCGTAATTAACACAAAAAGGCTGGCTTATGGTAAGTTATGGTCTGTAGCCTAGTGATGATCATGACGAGTACGTTGTACTTTTTATGAAATTTTTCAGGACGAAAAATAGTGCGATCTTTGGACTCTTCGGAGTGCAAAGTACATCGAGGAATGGGCCTCAAGCTACTATCTCTGCAAAAAAATTCAACATCCATTTGCTAGAGATGACCTAAACCTAACTAAATTTCTGTTGAGTTACTCAATTAACTTGAAATTCCCTAACATGGGTATAATAAAACTTATACCTACATAATTACGAACATAAATTCTGAGATTACTGAGTAGAATTGTACGAATCGTATTCGTTCTTTCTAGATATAAATTGCATTGAGTAAATGACGAGGTACAAACCAACCTCAGTGGTGCAGTGGTTAGCTCGGTGGACTTTGGTTCTGGAGATTGGTGGTTCTAGTTCAATTCAAGAACCTAGTAAAATTTAGCGTGGTCTATTAATCAGAGAACAATATTTGCCACAAGCATTCACAACTCAATTAAAATTATTATTATTCCTTTCTAATTAACTAAGTACCAGTCAACCTAAGTAGTGTACAGGTTAGCACGAGTGGACATCGGATCTGGAGGTTGGCGGTTCGAGTCCAAGTCAATCAATCGACAAGTGCTAATATGTGAGGATATTTAGCGTTATATTCTAGGGAACAGCGTTAACTACTGACAAACACTCTCATACTGAACATTTAACACAATTAAAATTCCTTCCTTATTGACTTCGTATTATGAATCATAGGTATTACCTACTATAGGTATCAGATGTCAACTTATTGTACTTACTAGGTTCTCGGAACGTCAATGTTCCCGCGATGATTGAGTAAACAAAGGAAAAATTTCTATGAATGAACACTGGTTTACTATTAATAAATGAACAATGTGTTTACAATGAACCTTCGTATTATGAATCATAGGTATTACCTACTATAGGTATCAGATGTCAACTTATTGTACTTACTAGGTTCTCGGAACGTCAATGTTCGCGCGATGATTGAGTAAACAAAGGAAAAATTTCTATGAATGAACACTGGTTTACTATTAATGAACAATGTGTTTACAATGAACTCATTTTCAGCACGTAGTTCTGCGTTCGCCGAAATGATGGCACTTGAGAAAAATAGCCCTGCCTTTGCCGACAGTAATACTTCTGTACATCAGCAAAAAAGCAAAAGAGTCTCTATTACAGCCTCTTATAAAACTCGAACTTTTTTGCAAACAATTTTATTTTAAACTGTAATGCGACTTAAATCGTACTTATCTATATGAACTCCAAAATGAGATTAAATAATTGTCTAACTGTAAAATACAATAAAATTCAAACTATCACAAGTTAAAACTCTCAAAAAATTGTTAACAAAATTAAAACAAAAGGAAGCTGGAACTCTTGAAAATTTTGAAAATAAAAAACGAGTCGATAAAAATGGGTTTCAAAAATTATAAAAAAATTAATACGATTTTCTTTGTTTCAAATAAAAAACCCGTCTCTCTTCGCCACATTAGAAATATTATTCCTAGTCCGGCAAGACAAGAGGACTATACACAACTGAATACTAAGTGCCCGGAGCTGCTAATACTCGTGAATTGATAAAGAAAACCATCACCCTCATAGCCTACACAATAACTTACTACTATTGTGCGTTGTAACACATGCACTTGGTGCACATCTTCTTGGATGCAACAGGTGATTTACAACAGTTGAATTGCAACTATTGTAAATCTGTGGATTTCATTGAAATTACCTACTTTGAAATTATTTTGTACAGTTACAGCTAAGTGTACGGTGATTAAGAACTTATTATTGTAATGACCCAAAGTATACTACTTATTATTGCAAGAATGAATCAAGTCGATTTAAAATGACCAGTCGTCAATGAGGATTGATGCTACTCGTATTTCAACGTCATAGATGAAGAGTTTGCGAAATTTGACTTAATAGTTCAAATTTATTTTATTTTATTATTATTTTTTTTTTTTAATGACCAAAAAGAATGTTGATAACTAATATAGTTGTATTGTTGATTTTGTGACGTCATCGTCGTCAGTCAGCTCCCATGGCGTAGTGGTCACTGCGCTCGCCTTGCACGCGGGAGACCCAGATTAAATATTAAATTTTATTGACTCATGCTGGATCAATTAAAACACCCTCCAGCCAAGTTTGTAAATAGACATTAACAAGATGTTTACTCTGACAAGATATTATGACTTATGACTCACATAGAACTCGTGTTAAATAGACTGGTGGAGTACAATGTATGAGATAAGTCAAGATAAAAGTACATCGAGTCAAGATAATTTGAATCAAGTAGTTAGCACAGTAGAGCATTTCACTTCACGGTCATGGAGAACATTGCCACCCAGGGTTAGATTCTTAAGACCATTTCCAAGAGACACTGGTTAAGTTTGTAAATAGACATTAACAAGATGTTTACTTTGACAAGATATTATGACTTATGACTCACATAGAACTCGTGTTAATTAGACTGGTCGAGTACAATGTATGAGATAAGTCAAGATAAAAGTACATCGAGTCAAGATAATTTGAATCAAGTAGTTAGCACAGTAGCATTTCACTTCACGGTCATGGAGAACATTGCCACCCAGGGTTAGATTCTTAAGACCATTTCCAGGAGACACTGGTTAATCTGCAACACCTCTCTTCTTCTTCGCCTTTTACCGTATTCAGACGGAGTCGGCGTTTTTCGCCAGGCTCTCAATCAGCCCTAGGGTGATTGCTTTTGAGCTGAAATTTGCTACAAAATTTTACGAGTGGATGCCCTTCGCACTCAACCTTTGCTATTTCTTCAGACCTCCCTGGTGACATATCGTAAAGACTCGCAATGAAAGAGAGGATCAGTGGTTGGGCTTATTTCTCCTTCACTGGAGAGAAATTGTCAGTAATTAACGCTGTTCCCTAGAATATAACGCTAAATATCCTCACATATTAGCACTTGTCGATTGATTGACTTGGACTCGAACCGCCAACCTCCAGATCCGATGTCCACTCGTGCTAACCTGTACACTACTTAGGTTGACTGGTACTTAGTTAATTAGAAAGGAATAATAATAATTTTAATTGAGTTGTGAATGCTTGTGGCAAATATTGTTCTCTGATTAATAGACCACGCTAAATTTTACTAGGTTCTTGAATTGAACTAGAACCACCAATCTCCAGAACCAAAGTCCACCGAGCTAACCACTGCACCACTGAGGTTGGTTTGTACCTCGTCATTTACTCAATGCAATTTATATCTAGAAAGAACGAATACGATTCGTACAATTCTACTCAGTAATCTCAGAATTTATGTTCGTAATTATGTAGGTATAAGTTTTATTATACCCATGTTAGGGAATTTCAAGTTAATTGAGTAACTCAACAGAAATTTAGTTAGGTTTAGGTCATCTCTGGCAAATGGATGTTGAATTTTTTTGCAGAGATAGTAGCTTGAGGCCCATTCCTCGGTGTACTTTTCACTCCGAAGAGTTCAGAGATCGCACTTTTTTTCGTCCTGAAAATATTCACAAAAAGTACAACGTACCACAACGTTGTAGCAGTGTACCTACAACGTACTCGTCATGATCATCACTAGGCTACAGACCATAAGTCAACAGAAATTTAGTTAGGTTTAGGTCATCTCTGGCAAATGGATGTTGAATTTTTTTGCAGAGATAGTAGCTTGAGGCCCATTCCTCGATGTACTTTGCACTCCGAAGAGTTCAAAGATCGCACTTCTTTTCGTCCTGAAAATATTCACAAAAAGTACAACGTACCACAACGTTGTAGCAGTGTGCCTACAACGTACTCGTCATGATCATCACTAGGCTACAGACCATAACTTACCATAAGCCAGCCTTTTTGTGTTAATTACGAATACAGTTAAAAGCGTTTCATAATAAATTTTATATGTATAGTACTGCGGTGTTACTGCGCCCATAAATCCCAAGTTGACAAGCCACCCTTTGTTTATCTAAATGGGATCTCTGTTACTCAAGTTGGTGTTGGCACCTTCTCCTTATTTCCTACATCTTCTACTTATCTACCTACAGACCTCTACACTCTTTGCCCCAGATTGCCGATAGTTTAAGGGTTGGATTGACCAAACGGGAGTTGAATATTCGAACTCCAAGCGATTTCGTACCGAGAGTACTTAGAAATTAAAGAAATCATTGAACACATGGCAGAAATATACCCTCGCAGCCCTCGCTCTATTTGGTAATTTACACCCTCCGTTCTGGATTGCCAAAATTTTCAAGATTTGGTCTGATCATGACCTAAACTATTTATAACGAGAAAAAAAAAAAAAACTAAAATGATATGTAATTCATTACATTCTTTATGAAGGTAGTATGTACCTACGTATGTCATCTGTTCTTGATAAGAGATAAAACTCATGAGAGATTAAATTAATAATGTACTTTTTATTATTATTAGATGATAATGTACATGTGTAGATATTCTTTTTTCATTACACTAGTGACGTTACCCGTCCTTTAGGTGGGAGGGAGGTTGTACCACAGGACAACGCACCACACCACTACATCGCCGCAGGCGAATTTTTTTCGTGACATTAAAAGTAGCCCTTCAAAGGTTGCATACTTTTTTAACTGGCCATTTTTTTCTTTTATCTTTAGGGTTTGAAAAATTCCCTGTCTTATTTGTCACGTTTTTCCTGAAATTCCCTGACTTTCCAGTCTCCGTAAAATTCCCGGACAATTTCCGGTTTTCCTATGTAGGAGATACCTTGTATTTCCTCATCAGTCCGACCCCTGGGTCTGGCGTCTGTAAAAGAAAACCCAGTATCTATTTCAGTAAACTGTGGAACTCACTTGGAAAAAGAGCTCCTAGAAAGCCAAATGGTGTGCCAACTTTAATGACATAGGCAATTTTGAATCCTGAAATTTTGACTATTCTGACACACAGGTACTTGAAACTTGAACCGTGTAATAGGCATGTGTAAAGCTAGGACAAAGCTGTCATAGAAGACCTTGCCTATGGACAAAATATTAATAACTTAATTCCACCAAACCAATAACTTTGAAAATTGGACATTGGATTAATTCTTGAAACTGTAGGCTTGTTTCTTTGTTTTGTTTGTATTTCGATATTCTTGAAAGTGTAGGCTTCCTATTTCTTTGTGTACCTATAGGTATAGGCTTCGTATTTCTTTGTTCTGTTGGATTCAGGTAGTCTTGAAAGTTTTAGCTTGTCAGTTCTTTGTTCTACGAGTATTTTGGAAGCAGACTAATAGGTAACTTTGTACATACAAATAGGCAAACAGACATTCTACTTGTACTAGATTTTAGACTACTCTAGAGATAGGTAAGCAACTCGGACAAAAAGAACTTTTCATGTGCCTTCGGTTAAATAATGGTGAGGTAACATGGGTTATTATTGTTAGGTAACGGTTCACTCAAACAGTTCGTAACAAATGCTTGGAGACAATAGCTATTTCTTTTTCGAACTTTCTGCTTTTGGTTAGGTAATATGGGTTATTGTTAGGCAACGGTTCATGTAATATCTGCTTAGGTCATTCACTGCTTCGATTCTTCGAATCATTTGCTATCTATAGGTACCTAATTGATATTTTTTTATTATTATTATTATTTTTTTTTAATGATGAATTTTTGATTAGCCAAATATAAACAGTAGGTAGGTAGTGATTCCGTTGAGAGAAGTTATGCGTTATGAGCTTATCAGTTATTTGTAAAATTGTAAAATAAGGGCCTAACCCTACTATATTTCAGATGAGGCAAACATGTTGAAAATCTAAAGGACATTTGCTCATTATTTGGTTCTGATCGTGCCTTTGGTTGGGGGTCCATATAGGGGCTCCATTTCTGAGAGTTTTACCAGTTCACTGAACCACTACTTGTAAACTTGGTTCTGTATTTTCTCAGAAAAAAACTTCTCTTGAACGTTCTCACAATATTTCATAGAAACAGGGAGATGAAACACAAAATCAACAATCAGAGGTTCGGTGTGCCTTTGGTTGTCTAACCTTATCAGGTGTTATTGAAATTAAATTAGACATTATTACGTCATAATCTGTGTTCAGTTATTTATTTAGCAGTACAACAACCTCTTCAGACGGCCATGTGATAAATAAAAACAATTTAAATTAACAGGAAATAATATATTTTACTGATAGCAGGACCGTTGCATCTTGGACATCTTTGTAGCTCGTCTGCCTTGTAAGCGCCAGGCCGCGGGCTCGATTCTCGCCCGGGGCGCATTTTATCCTGAACGGATAATGTTCGTTCTCGAAACAGCTGGCTCTCCTATTCTGTCTATACTCGTTGCCTGTGTCTATTTCGTAGCACAGCTATATCGTAGTATGTCCCTCATAAGAGGAGTAAGAAGAGCCACAAATCTTTCTATTTAATTACTAGGTTCTCTTCGATTTCGGGACGATAAGACCATAGCAGTTACAGTTCCCTCTGTCAAACCTCTTAAAAAAAAGTGATTTTTACTATCTTTCGATGATAGATGTCGAACTTTTTGCTTGGTAAGTAAGAGCTAGCCGGTGTGCCAAATTTCATGAAAATCGGACAAACCGTTCGTAAGTAATCACGGAATAAATCGGGTAGTAATTGACTACTTTGGATCGCCAACGAGAAAACTCATAATATTTCATGACGAACTAGATGCAAAATCGTTAGAAGTACGTTGAAGGAACGAACGTTTAGGCCTCCGACTTTATCTATGTAGTTCTTTATACTCGTTGGGTGTGCCAAATTTCATGAAAATCGGACAAACCGTTCGTAAGTAATCACGGAATAAATCGGGTAGTAATTGACTACTTTGGATCGCCATCGAGAAAACTCATAATATTTCATGACGAACTAGATGCAAAATCGTTAGAACTACGTTGAAGGAACGAACGTTTAGGCCTCCGACTTTATCTATGTAGTTCTTTATACTCGTTGCCTGTGTCTATGTCGTAGCACAACTATATCGTAGTATGTCCCTCATAAGAGGAGTAAGAAGAGCCACAAATCTTTCTACTTAATTACTAGGTTCTCTTCGATTTCGGGACGATAAGACCATAGCAGTTACAGTTCCCTCTGTCAAACCTCTTTTAAAAAAAAGTGATTTTTACTATCTTTCGATGATAGATGTCGAACTTTTTGCTTGGTAACTAAGAGCTAGCTATTAAAATAAATATTTTGTACTAAAATACTCACTTGATCCCATAAAGTACTGCTCGATCTCTGTCAACGTCTTGCCCTGGGTTTCCGGCAGAAATATTATCACAAATATGGTACCAATAAACGCCATAATGCCATAGAAGCAGAATACTCCATAAGATCCTATACTACGTGACATGTAAGGGTAGTATTTGACCATGGCAAAGTTGAATAGGTACGCGAGACAAGCTGTGATACCACAAGCCACCTGAAACAAAATGACGGAGTTAATAGAGGAATTGGAAAACAGTGCCATTGCAGTTCCTGAGAAGTTAGATAAAGGGATTTCGGATCGAACCCTTGCAGCATAAAATAATTTAGTCAGAAGACGGCCATTTATAAGATTAACATCTTAGAGATAACTTTCTTTCGTATATAAATTTCAAAATCAACGCCCGCAGTCCCTTCATTACGAAATTCATACATTACAATGGGTTATATCTGCGAGGGTGATATAGATATGAGGCATTCTCTTCCACCCAACCTTTGTCGTCAGTTTCTCATGTAATTCCTGGGCCAACACAGGACCAACAGGACGTTACCATGTTTCTAATAAGAACTCTAAAAAGACGACATTTCAATACTTACATCTCTACACTTAGCCGGATAGATCTCTCCCAGGAGGGACCAGGGAATGATGAGAAACCCGAATGTACTGAACACAATATAGAGGATAATAGCAGCTAGTGGCACCCAAGAGGTTTGACCTGCGGCGGCCTGGCCTGCTACAGAGGGTAGGGTGATGTTTACCAGAGGTGCTAGAGTGGTGGTGACGTTACTGGAGAGGGAGGTGTTTAGTAGAGAGGAACTGGTTAGGTTTGTGGCCAGGAAGAGGGGGCTGTTGAAATTGGGTGCGTCTGAAAACGAAAGAATATGTAGACTATTATAGACATTAGACAATGGATTTTCTTTATTTCAAGTCATGTGAAAGTCTTTTAACAACTAAAATCACTTATTATTGTCCAACTGTGTTCTATACGATCATCCGTCCTCACACAAACCACGCAAAACAGTGCTTACCTTCGGTTATCCTGTGTACCGGTTTCGTGTATTCAATGTTTGTACATATACTATCACCGATAGCTTAATAGATTTTCCCTATTTTTATTTACAGTGGCAGGATCCTAAGAAATGTGCTCTTCCTCCAACCACTTTCTGAAGATGAAGAAGCTTACCTGGCTGCACTCTGATCTGATTCTGGTATCTATCAAACGCCAACAGAAGTAGACACGGGGTCATCCCAACTCCAGACACTATAGCTGTGAATCTCCTACCCAAGGTCTTAGAACAACAGGTGCCCAAAAATATGACACCCAATCTAAGTGCACCCAAGAGAACAGCTATGAATCCAATGTCCTTGGTAACTCCTGAGTCTTTGACAAAGTCCAACTGGAAAACGGAAAAAAGATACATTTGTCACAAAAATGAAAATATATATGTAATCACTATAATCATGTGCAATATTGGCAAACTCTGTGGCCAACATATTTGTTGCTTTCTTCTTTGAGGAGAATCATGATTCAAGAGCTTACCGTATAAGACACTGCTACATAAATTCCAGTCAGCTGTTGAAACAAGAAGAACACATTGAGAATAATCAACGGCTTGTACACCTCTGGTCTGTGCAGATTCGACCACATGTTGCCCTGCGCATGCGCTACTGCTTTTCTCTTATTGGCCAGCATTGCGCTTAGTTCTTTCTGAATCACTTGGGTGCGCGAAGTACCGCGTAGAGTTTTGAGGGATTTGGTGGCCCGACTTTCATACCCGTTAGTGACTAGCCATCAACCAGCTTTTGTAAAAGGGCCCAAAAAAAAAAAAAAAAAAAAAAAAAAAAAAAAAAAAAAACTTCTCATTAGCAAGTGTACAGTGTATATTTAAGTTTCACCTTTTCTTGGTGCATACTCTTAGTAGGCGTTCACAACGGAGTACCGACCATAGACCCTGGACCCTAGACCCTGTCTGGCTAGGGGACGTTAAACAGAGAGAAGACTAGCGTCTGGCTGTGGGACTATAAACAGGGAGGAGAACAGCTAACCCTAACCAGCCTAGCAAGCTGGCAGTTCCTCAAAGGGTTCTAGACTAGCGTCTGGCTGTGGGACTATAAACAGGGAGGAGAACAGCTAACCCTAACCAGCCTAGCAAGCTGGCAGTTCCAGACACGGGGTCATCCCAACTCCAGACACTATAGCTGTGAATCTCCTACCCAAGGTCTTAGAACAACAGGTGCCCAAAAATATGACACTCAATCTAAGTGCACCCAAGAGAACAGCTATGAATCCAATGTTCTTGGTAACTCCTGAGTCTTTGACAAAGTCCAACTGGAAAACGGAAAAAAGATACATCAAGTCAAAATTGACCAATCAAATGCCTTGAGACTATGCTTAGCACGAACTTGAGAGCCAGCATTTTGTTCATAAATATGGGTGTAAGAAAGTAAGGAAAATCAGCGGAATTTCATTTGGGTTAAAGCACACATACTTGACAAATCGTTCTCCGATTACAAGTCGCTATTCACTAAATTTTATACCATAACCAGGAAAGTAATATCAATTGCGATAAGCAAAAAAGCCTGTCATAAAGAAATTTGCCCCATTAATTTCTAACCATGATTAGGACTTGAACCACCGAACTCCACACCTGAAGTTCACTGTATTATCCGCTAAAACACTGTGGATGGTGATCTGATAAATAGAGTGGTGGAAAATTTTGGTTCAAATTTATTCATGAATGCTTGTCAAGTTGTTCCTAATGTCGATTCTGGATTAACACAATATGTTTGATTATATGATTTGACTTACACTTTCATCTTGAACCACCAATCTCCAGATCCGAAATACACCGAGCTAATCAGCAAAGTCGATTGAATAGTAGAAATCAAAGACTCACTTGACTACCAGATGACTAGCCAGACAGGAGACTCTGGTACGAAGATGAGGGTAATGAAGGCCACTACTAGGGAGACACCGCCGCCAATTGCCGCCACTATTTGCCAGTTATCCTGCGAATAGGAGAGGGGAATGGTTTGGACTTTTAGAGTATGCACTGCATAAGGCCAGTGCTCTTCATCTGGTTAACACAAAGCAATGCGGCTTTCGGCCGCTGCGCTGCTTTTGAAATATTTGGTATTATGAGGGAGAAGTCGATAGATATTACTTACCTTGAACACCAGACCCAGTATATTGACAACCAGGATCCCCAGACATAAGAACACAGAGGACCCTGACATCAAATATCCCCGCAACGTACTCAATGTACACTCAGCAGCATACACAGAACCCGGGGTACTAGCTAGTCCCGTTGCCAGCCCTGTGAGTATTCTGCCTATGTAGATACGGGTCAGGGTTGGCTCGAATGCCATCAGGAACCATCCGATGGAACAAGGCACGGATACAAGAATGAGGGTGAACTTACGCCCGTATCGCTCTAGGATTGGACCAGAGAGAAGACAACCGATCGGAGTTACCAGATTGGATAGACTGGCTGAAATGGAAAAAAAACAAGCAAAAATCAAGTCATGGGGAAGAAATTATTACATTGAGTGCCAAAATTACAAAATGAAATTTGTAATTGTTATTGCGAGAGGATTACTATAATCTAATATCATACTCTTCCGGGACAAAGATCTCCAGTTAAATGGCTGAGTTAGGATATTTTTTCTTTGATTTTAACAAACTGGATCCACGTCATGGATTTCAGCCTTACCTATCCATGTTTCCTGATCTGTGGAGAGATACAGTTGAGTTCTCATGTATGTCAAAGCGAACGCTGAATAGCCCATATTCATTCCAGGAGACAAGACAGAGGCACATCCTAGCAGACTGTACAATATCTAAAATGAAGAGTACATTGGTAGATAGTTTATCAAAGACATTCTAAGATAAGTAATTGTATCTGACATGCACGATGTACTTGAAATGTAGTAGGGTAGTAACCTTCGAAGAGACTATAGCCTAAACTTCTGGTGAACAATATAAATACATTGGGTCGTACTGAGTTATGTGATGTCAGTGGATATGGATCAGTACGTCACTTTACAATATACTGTAATGACATACAAATACCTACACGGTGCGGTGTTGAAGAATAATAGATCAGTTTGTGCGTCTACAACTCTACACATGACGAATCCAAAAGTCCAAATATATTAAGATCAAAACCAAACCAGACCTCATCACGTGTAGCGAATGCTGTAGTGGACGCAGTCCGTTTTGAGGCTCTACTGGGTTTACGGCGAAAAATCGAACGAATAAAAAAAATACTAAATGAAATTAGCGTAAGTAGTATATCCTGAGCAGTCAAAAAGCTTACCTGAACTATAATCCCCTTAGTGGAGGGTTTACTATCTGAATCCATTGTGCCTCCAATGAGATAATTCGGATTCTGTAACACAATAATAAGATAAAGTGTCCGACTTTTTAAACAAAAACTTTTACTCAGCTTGCAAAAAATACTTTTCTTGTGCAAAAATTACGTCCAAAAATATTACAGGTAGTTAATTCTCCATAGGAAAGCAACTTCTAACATAGGAAAGTAATAGGTATTTTATGTCCGATGATGTTTACAAACAATAATTTTATTACAATTATCAGGCTTCCAAACGATGTTTACTAAACAATCCGTTTCTACTCTCTGGATGGGCACTTCTACTTACATTTCCACCTGTTTGGAGTGCATGTCTGTCCAGGTGTCTAAATGGTGTATGGTACCTACCTACTTAAAAAAGACGACGCTTCATATTTTTAGAACTTTATTTTGGTCGACAGTTCTGCTATTGGTCTGGATGTTTGTTTGGTCCGCTATAACTCGCGATTGCCTGGTCCGAATTTGATGAAATTTCCTATCAGATTTTAAGGGAAATAGCGCTTCGCCTATTCCTGAGGTTGCAAAAAGCTCGAGTACCTAATTATATGTAATCAATTACAATCTTTAAAAGTACCTATGTTATTCGTACTTGATAAGAGATAAGACTCAAGAGAACCTAGATAAATTTGACTTGGCTTCGAGTCGAACCTGTGTTGCGGTGTTGCCATAATTACTACATATCCCGTGGACTCTTAGTAAGCTTTCAGATAGACACCTGAACACCTTTCCTTTCTATTTTGCTATTGCCCGGAGACCTTTTTTTAAACATTTAATGGCATCCGTCCATTCAAAAGGAACCTTTTGAGAATAATCGATTCAGCGAATTCAACCTTTTCTCAAATGATATATTTGAAGGACAAAGGATGGTTGTCACGTTGAAGCCAGGGCCGTATTTAAAGGGGGTTCATTTTTAGTCCCTCCTTCCTATTATTACAATAGTAATAAAAAGGTATAAGGGACGGACTATTGTATTCGCTTCGGTGTCGTCTGTGTTTCTGTCAGTCTGTCTGTCTGTTCCCATAGAAGGACTTATCCAAACCTGGTCGACCTATATATCAAATTAAAGGTCTTTTTACCAGGATCACGTACGTAAGTGTGTGTTGACAGAGAGGTTTAATGTTACTCTATAAATATTAAGGTTTTTATTGACATGGGTTTTGCCCTTCATTCGGCGACAAGCTACCGACCTCCTAACAATAACCTCAGCCTCACACAATCTGAAAACGGAGCTGGGAAAAGCTAGCAGCACGCAATTGCCCAAATGGTCACCCATCCGGATACTAACAATGCGCAACGTTGAGAAGAGAGGGAAATCGGTTAGGTAAATAAACGAGGTTAAAATGCATCGGTTGTTAATCAAACACACGACCTCAACTTAGGCGAGAATCCCTATACTGCTAGCGATAGCCTCTACTTACCTTGAACACCAGACCCAGTACATTGACCACCAAGATCCCCAGGGATATAAACACGGTGGACCCTGACATCAAATATCCCCGCAACGTACTCAATGTACACTCAGCAGCATACACAGAACCCGGGGTACTAGCTAGTCCCGTTGCCAGCCCTGTGAGTATTCTGCCTATGTAGATACGGGTCAGGGTTGGCTCGAATGCCATCAGGAACCATCCGATGGAACAAGGCACGGATACAAGAATGAGGGTGAACTTACGCCCGTATCGCTCTAGGATTGGACCAGAGAGAAGACAACCGATCGGAGTTACCAGATTGGATAGACTGGCTGAAATGGAAAAAAAACAAGCAAAAATCAAGTCATGGGGAAGAAATTATTACATTGAGTGCCAAAATTACAAAATGAAATTTGTAATTGTTATTGCGAGAGGATTACTATAATCTAATATCATACTCTTCCGGGACAAAGATCTCCAGTTAAATGGCTGAGTTAGGATATTTTTTCTTTGATTTTAACAAACTGGATCCACGTCATGGATTTCAGCCTTACCTATCCATGTTTCCTGATCTGTGGAGAGATATTAACTGTATTCGTAATTAACACAAAAAGGCTGGCTTATGGTAAGTTATGGTCTGTAGCCTAGTGATGATCATGACGAGTACGTTGTACTTTTTATGAAATTTTTCAGGACGAAAAATAGTGCGATCTTTGGACTCTTCGGAGTGCAAAGTACATCGAGGAATGGGCCTCAAGCTACTATCTCTGCAAAAAAATTCAACATCCATTTGCTGAATGATGAAAAACCCGAATGTACTGAACACAATATAGAGGATAATAGCAGCTAGTGGCACCCAGGAGGTTTGGCCTGCAGCGGCCTGGCTTGATATGGAGTATAGGGTGGTGTTTAGTAGAGGGGCCGATTTGGAGAGGGAGGTGTTAAGAAGAGAGGAACTGGTTAAGTTTGGGCCCAGGAAGAAGGGGCTGTTGAGAATAGGTGCCCCTGAAAAACAAACAATTTCATCATTATGATAGATAATGTTTTTAACCAGTTAAGTCACTTATTTACATAACTACGAAAAGATATTTTCGGGAAAATAACCCGGAACCCTAAATTCTGGATTACAAAACCGGGGCTTGGGTCTGATAGTTTTCTAAAATCTTTGGAACATCTTTTTTTTCCCTCTCTTTATTTATCAGTCATCAATTTTCCCTCAACAATTTGAACAGAAAATACATATATGATATGTATAAACATAGTCCTTTAATATTGTCTAAAGTAGTCTAGTGGAGATTGGGTTTCGTTTAATGCAGCTTATACTGTTAGAGTGGTACAAATCACGTAAATGGTGGTGCAAATTTTGTCCAGAAAACCATAAAGCCAAAAAAAAACTGGTTTTTGGGGGATTTTTTTCACATTTTCTCCCACAAATGAGCTCTGATCTTGAAATTTGTCGCGAAGACCTATGAACTCAGAGCGAGAAAGTTTTAGATAACACTTCAGTCGATCATTTAAGACCAGTTTCAGCGTCACCTATGTTGAGCTACGCCGAGCAAGGCCAATAAATGGATGGGTGACCTCTTAACACAATATGTTTGATTATATGATTTGACTTACACTTTCATCTTGAACCACCAATCTCCAGATCCGAAATACACCGAGCTAATCACCAAAGTCGATTGAATAGTAGAAATCAAAGACTCACTTGACTACCAGTAAAAATCCGGAATCAGGTAAAACAAAAGCGCCCGCTTTCTCGTCAGCAAAACCTAAATTTCACTAATCAAGACGTTACAATCAGTAGGTAGGTAACTGACTACTTTGTCTAGTTAGGTCTACTGATAGTTCTCTGACCCATGAGAACGAGGTAAATCCATGAGGATTAGAAATAAAAAACGGAATAAAGGGAGAACGGGCTCTAGTCTTGATTTTAAATCATTACATGAAAGTAAAATTGAAAAATCAAATCAAGAATAATAATAAACAAATTAGGTAGGTACATAGGTACTGATCGAATAAACTACGGGCTAAATAATTCCCGGAGGGACGGGCCCAGCTTGTTTACTTTCCTTATCCTATAGGAAGGAAAGTAATGTAATCGGGTCAAATTTTCCATGGTCAGTGTTTAATGAAAAAACACGTTTTGAGGTCCCTAGAGCCTAAATCCAAAGTTTCAGCCATTGGTCCGTGTGTGTGTCTGTCTGGCCTTCTGTCTGTCTGTGTGTCAGTCTGTAAACAAAATATCTCGAGAACGGTAAGAGCTAGAGACTTGAAATTTGGTATACAGCTATCAAATGTGATAAGGATACGACACGAAACTTTTGGTTAAGATCCGTGCAACGCTTGGCGGTATTTTGGCCGCTTTTTGGCGGTTTTTGGTGTAATTTAATATCTCGGGAACGGTATGATCTACAGACTTGAAATTTGGTATGTAGTCTACAAATGTGGCAAGGATGTAACACGAAACTTTTAGTTACAATAGGTGCTGCGGTTGGCGGTATTTTGACCGCTTTGTGACGGTTTTCGACCACTTTTTGGCGGTTTTCAGCTATACTGACTAAACGGTTAGAAATATTGTAAAAGTTACAATAGAAGAGTTCAGTACAGTACAGAAGAGTACAATAGAACAGTAAAAGTTACAATAAGCATCATTCAATAGGATAAGGAAAGTCGTGTGATATTCACACCAGATTTATTTTATACTTTAGGCCAGACTCCGAAAATTTGGAGAATCCCAACGGTAAATCACTGTTTGGACTTGACCGTCGCGTCAATTGAGATAGTTTTGGAAGAATACTTCAGCGGAGCATGTACATATGTTATAGTTCAGTACAGTACAGAAGAGTACAATAGAACAGTAAAAGTTACAATAAGCATCATTCAATAGGATAAGGAAAGTCGTGTGATATTCCAGATTTATTTTATACTTTAGGCCAGACTCCAAAAATTTGGAGAATCCCCCCGGTAAATCACTTTTTGGACTTGACCGTCGCGTCAATTGAGATAGTTTTGAAAGAATACTTCAACGGAGCATGCCTCGGTATCATTGAGCCTAAACTGACCCCTGGGTTTGCCGTCTGGTAGTTTAGCGGCATGGAGGATTTCAGAGGCAGATTCTCTCCCATCTGTTTCATTGTCAAGCTGGGCAGTTACAAGGTTACTGTGATAAGCATGCCAAGCATCTCAATGTGATGTTATGTAAGACTTCTCGGGTCTTTCAACCTGGAACACAAGGTTACTGTGATAAGCATGCCAAGCATCTCAATGTGATGTTATGTAAGACTTCTCGGGTCTTTCAACCTGGAACACACAAGATGTTGTTGTTGTTTTTGTTGATTTTTTTTTTTTTTTTTTTTCTAAAGATTTTAAGTAAATCTCTTCTTCTTCTAGCGATGAAACAAACAAGTATTAAATCGAAATTTTATGAGTCTGTGTTGTAGCATGTCAATCTCGTAGTTTGTCCCTCATGGATGAGGTTCTACGTCACTGTATAACTGCTAAGGTTTATAGTGACATGATTTTACCCTGATTTCGGTGACAAGCTACCCGCCTACTCCCTTTAACCTCACCCAACTTGAGTGGGGAGGGAAAGCCAGCAGCACGCGATTACCAGATACTTGTCACCCATCCGGATACCAACCATGCTCAACGTTGCTCATCTTCAGTAAACCATTTGGGAACTGTTACATTTTGGATGCTAACACCGTTAGCTCACGTTAATTTCGATCTTTTGCAATTTGAAGAGGATAAAAAAGTTGTAAACTTACACCTCTACACTTAGCAGGATAGATTTCCCCAAGGAGGCACCAGGGAATGATGAACCGTAGTTTATTCGATCGTGATTAAAGAAAATCAGTACCTATGTACCTACCTAATTTGTTTAATATTCAGTTTATTATTATTATTATTTCGTCGCGACAAATTTCGAGATCGGAGCTCATTTGTGTGAGAAAATGTGAAAAAAAAATCCCACAATTACTCAATTAACTTTAAGTCACCCATCCATTTATTGGCTTTGCTCGGCGTAGCTTAACATAGGTGACGCTTAAACCGGTCTTAAATGATCGACTGAAGTGTTATCTAAAACTTTCTCGCTTTGAGTTCATAGGTCGTCGCGACAAATTTCGAGATCAGAGCTCATTTGTGTGAGAAAATGTGAAAAAAATCCCCTAAAAACCAGTTTTTTGGCTTTATGGACCTTTAATTTGATATATAGGTCGACCAGATTTGGCCTTCTATGGGCACAGACCGACAGACAGACAGAGAGACAGTCCGTCCCCTTGATTTTAAATCATTACATGAAAGTAAAATCGAAAAATCAAATCAAAAATAATAATAAACTGAATATTAAACAAATGAGTTAGGTGCAAGGTGCATAGTGTACACGTATTAATTTAGGTCACAGGGTTTTATTTCAACATTTTATTTTTATTTATTTATTTTTTTTATATTTTTTTTTCATAGATTTGTATACATCTTAATTTACCTTGTCTAGTTAGGTCTACTGATAGTTCTCTGACCCATGAGAACGAGGTAAATCCATGAGGATTAGAAATAAAAAACAAAAATATCAAAACAAAAGTCTTATCATCATTGATAGATGAGTTGTATTTGTAGAGCAGACTGAGCAGATGCTGAGACATAAAGCGCGTGCATAGTATCAGACCAAAGGGCGTTGCCTGATAAACCACTGGGATTGAACCCACGCCCTCCTGATTACAGGCGAACGAACGTCTTGACCACTACACCTCAGATATATAACCAAAACAGTCACAGAGCAGCCTCTCATACATGGAAATTTTTTGCTACCTTTGAAACAGAAATTTTACACATTGGGACCAAATGGATGGGCACTAAACCACCAAACCTAAGTAAAGTCTCTTCAAATGACTAGGAAATGACCTTAGCAGTTGAAGGGCTACCTCTTGCGTTTTTAATGGAAAACTCGTCCAAATGGATGGGCACTAAACCACCAAACCTAAGTAAAGTCTCTTCAAATGACTAGGAAATGACCTTAGCAGTTGAAGGGCTACCTCTTACGTTTTTAATGGAAAACTCGTTTTTAATGGTTTTTTCGTCGCTTCTTCAATAAATCGAAATCAGAGGTCAAATACAGTGTATTCATAAGGTCACCCCCTCCCTCTTAATTTTTGAGCGGATGAATTTAGAAATTTGAATTTTTGTGAAAATATTAACCTTAAATTTGTACCAAAGTACTACGTTTTTTAGTCCGTCCTTCCTTTATTATTACTTAATAATAAAAGGTATAGTGGACAGACTATTCTATTCGCTTCGGTGTCTGTCTGTGTGTCTGTTCCGGACGGACTATTGTATTCGCTTCGGTGTCGTCTGTCTGTCTGTCTGTCATTCTGTCTGTCACTCTGTCTGTTCCCATAAAAGGACTTATCCAAACCTGGTCGACCTATATATCAAATTAAAGGTCTTTTTACCAGGAACACGAAAATGCAAATTTTGTCCGGAGAACCAAAAAGCCAAAAAACCCAAAAATGGTTTTCGTCTTTTTACCAGGAACACGAAAATGGTGGTGCAAATTTTGTCCAGAGAACCATAAAGCTAAAAAACCAAAAAAACTACACAATTGAGCTCTGATCTTGAAATTTGTCGCGACGACCTATGAACTCAAAGCGAGAAAGTTTTAGATAACACTTCAGTCGATCATTTAAGACCGGTTTTAGCGTCACCTATGTTAAGTTACGCCGAGGAAGGCCAATAAATGGATGGGTGACTTAAAAATTATATTGGGAATAAAGAGAGAACGGGCTCCAGTCTTGATTTTAAATCATTACATAAAAGTAAAAACAAAATTAAAACAAGAATAATAATACTTAAACTGAATATTAAACAAATTAGGTAGGTACATGGTACTGATTTTTTTACCACGATCGAATAAACTACGGGCTAAAAATTCCCGGAGGGACGGACCCAGCTCGTTAAGGCCTATAGTAATATGATGTTTCAAAAGTAAGGGGTTCTCATTTAAGATTTTAAAGTTGGCTCCCCCTTTTTTTATTTTCTATTTCTTTTCAAATACCTACGTATTCTGCAAATGTAATAGAAAGTCGTGTGATGTTCACACCAGATTTTTTACAATTTTTTTACACTTTTCACTTCTAAAACGACCAAAACAAACGAAAAATGTGCAGAAAAAACTATCGAAAACGCTATCGATAGTCAAGCCCTGACTATCGATAGCGTTCGATAGTCAAAACTATCGATAGTTATCGATAGTGCTATCGATAGTTCTCCTCCTCTATTCTGTCTTTCTTCCTCTTCGATTTCGGGACGATAAGACCTTAGCAGTACTTACAGTTCCCTCTATCATACCCCTTGGAATGGACATCTTTGTAGCTCGTCTGCCTTGTAAGCGCCAGGCCCCGGGCTCGATTCTCGCCCGGGGCGCATTTTATCCTGAACGGATAATGTTCGTTCTCGAAACAGCTGGCTTTCTCTTATCCTGTCTTCCTTCCTCTTCGATTTCGGGACGATAAGACCTTAGCAGTACTTACAGCTCCCTCTATCATACCCCTTGGAAAAAAAAACTCCAAGATTGTTTACCCAAGCTTTCTGCTATCTCAGCCATAGCTGACGCGTTATTTTCCCTAGCCCCCTTGGAAAAAAAACTCCAAGATTGTTTACCCAAGCTTTCTGCTATCTCAGCCATAGCTGACGCGTTATTTTCCCTAGTTATAGAAAAAGAACGTAAATTAATGATAAAGTACCCATACTCATAGGTACCTAATCCATATTCCATAATGTTTACGAAAAAATGTTTACTAGATCTGCAGTTTCACGAACACCAATATTATGCAATGTGGAAATGACGATCTCATTTTTCGTGGTATTCTGTCGTAATTTCTGACAAACCCCTTGGAAAAAAAACTCCAAGATTGTTTACCCAAGCTTTCTGCTATCTCAGCCATAGCTGACGCGTTATTTTCCCTAGTTATAGAACGTAAATTAATGATAAAGTACCCATACTCATAGGTACCTAATCCATATTCCATAATGTTTACGAAAAAATGTTTACTAGACCTGCAGTTTCACGAACACCAACATTATGCAATGTGGAAATGACGATGTCATTTTTCGTGGTATTCTGTCGTAATTTCTGACAATTTCTCAGATATCCTCCATAATTCCCAGATTAACACATTGTACATCGCCATTATCAATGTAATGGGACTGATTCAAATTATTCGCTGATCACTACTGAGTTAATTCAGACAATGAATTTTGTTGAAGCTTTGGCAATAGCACGTTGGATGTCCAAGTCCCCGATGAATCACTGAAGTTCCGAAACGTTGTGCGTGATTAGGATCTGGGCGGGTGGTCGTCTGGAATAAAATATTTCAGGGTGCACTAAGGTCGAGTTTTACCACCATGGATTGTCTCAGGATTTAGTTCAATCCGAGGTTGACCTGGCTATTACTTATAAGGAAATCCTCGTTTCATCTCAATCCCGAGTTGGTAAACCTCAGCATAATTATAATATTTGTTCAATAGGAGGCAGCATTCCTCGACAAATATTGCCAGAAACAGAAACTAGCAATACAGTACCGGAAAAATCTGAAAATATAGCTACCTCCTGTACAAAGACGCGAAAGTAATATGGTAATTTATGCTAATTCAAATGGCAGACGATCCTACAAAAACTTAAACAGATACTGCGAAATGTAGACTCCCCGATGAATCACTGAAGTTCCGAAACGTTGTGCGTGATTAGGATCTGGGCGGGTGGTCGTCTGGAATAAAATATTTCAGGGTGCAAGGTCGAGTTTTACCACCATGGATTGTCTCGGGATTTAGTTCAATCCGAGGTTGACCTGGCTATACTTATAAGGAAATCCTCGTTTCATCTGAATCCCGAGTTGGTAAACCTCAGCATAAGTCTCGTGAGGACAAAATTGAGAATTGAAATGGTTGAAATCTCATCGAAAGCTTAAGAGCCTGGACCTTGATAAAACTGCCTCTCACAAGGCCGTTTTGAATACAATGACTCAACATTGTCCAAGTGTACTTACGTCATTACGTCTGATTATGTGACTATGCTACACGGGGCATACTAAACTACGAAGCTTAAGAGCCTGGACCTTGATAAAACTGCCTCTCACAAGGCCATTTTGAATACAATGACTCAACATTGTCCAAGTGTACTTACGTGATTACGTCTGATTGTGTAACTATGCTACACGGGGCATACTAAACTACAAATTGCAAATTGAAGATCAAATCATCTAATGAACATCTGATTAGCATGTGACAAAGTTTATTCTGAGTCACTTTGCAACATGCAACATGCAAAGTGCACCAATCGTGCATTTATCAGAGGCGAAGCTACGAGAAGCACAGAGGACTTCAGGAACCATGGTTAGCTTGATGCTCAAGAGCTTACCTTGCTCAAGAGCTTACCTTGCTCAAGATACTACTTACGTACTTGGGTGGCGATCGGCGAAATTAAGTATTAGGTACCTACATCAAATGTAGTGTATAATTTCAGTTATGTGTCCATGTTTTTTGGGAACTTTTTAAAAGGGTGTTTAGCTGGTATCTTACTTCCGTTCCATTAATACATAATTATGTAGGTATACTTACCCTCAAATTTCTCAATGTCTCAAGAAGAAGGAGGAGGAGGAAAAGAAGAAGAAGAACCACACCACCCCTCATATTTGGTCCTTCGGGCCGAATTTTTTATAACAGTCAGTTCTCCCCCCTGAAATGAAATTTTGAAATGTATGTACACTTATGAGGAGAATGTTTTTACACTGGAACGCAATTTCTACTTGAAAAATGTTACTGGATTTACTGTCTGTTATCAAAATGTCTATCTGGAACAACTGGAACTCTCTTTTACCCAAAGTGGGTAACCACGCTCTGCTACCAAACAAGCTGTGGGGTTTTTTCGGCCTTGTTCTTCTTCTTCCTAGCCCGCCGTTCCCCCAACCCACAACCTGTTAAATTTGAATGGGGAAAAAAGACTAACACTTGGAACTTCTTGATTTGAACTTGGAATATTTATACACATATAGAGTTTATTGATATTTTAGGTAGGTAGTGATTCCGTTGAGAGAAGTTATGCGTTATGAGCTTATCAGTTATTTGTAAAATTGTAAAATAAGGGCCTAACCCTACTGTATTTCAGATGTGGCAAACATATGTTGAAAATCTAAAGGACATTTGCTCATTATTTGGTTCTGATCGTGCCTTTGGTTGGGGGCCCATATAGGGGCTCAATTTCTGAGAGTTCTACAGTTCACTGAACCACTACTTGTAAACTTGGTTCTGTATTTTCTCAGAAAAAACTTCTCTTGAACTTTCTCACAATATTTCATAGAAACAGGGAGATGAAACACAAAATCAACAATCAGAGGTTCGGTGTGCCTTTGGTTGTCT
>NW_007380175.1:25365-28803 GCF_000475195.1 Diaphorina citri | reverse complement strand
AGTAATTGGTTGTGTAAGATGATATTGCCAGGTTCAGACACTGCTGGGTGTGCTGGTCGCAATCGAATTGAAATCAATCCGCGATCGACCGGGGTTGGGCAGGCCTGAAATAGACGTGATCTCGCACAGCAAGCCGGTAAGAGTTTTATACTTCTATATCTATGTTAATCATAATCATATAGCAGGGGTGCCCAAACCTTTCAGAGGAAGATCGACTTGAATTTTCAATACAGTCTTGCGATCGACTTACCTAATGAGAGATTGGACTCTGAATTTGGTCCACAAGTTTGGAGACACTGCTGGGTGGTGCTGGTCGCAATCGAATTGAAATCAATCCGCGATCGACCGGGGTTGGGCAGGCCTGTCATATAGGAGAGCTTGTCTTGATGAAAGGCCTAATCGCTTCAATTCAATCTAAATCGCTCAAATTCACTCGTACAATTACCTGGTAATAGAACTTGACTTTATCTGTTTTATGAAGCGGGTCATTCAGTTTTTCATATGTTATCCATTAGAGCGGAGAGATAGTTCAGATAAATCATACAAAATGTAGGTATACGTTTATTGCTTCACAACGGATTATACCCGCAATTACTTTGAATCATAATACGAGTAAGTAGATTGAAAACGCAAGTACTTGAGTTGTAAAAGCCCGATTTATAATTAAACCGTTGCCATTTAGGACTTCCACTTAATGCAGCGTGCAATTATATTGATTGATCTTATACGGAGTGCACACCACTTCAGGATGAATGTGGAAATTGGAGAACCACGCAGCAGATACTTTAACATGTCGTGAACAGGTGTGAATAACTATTATGTGTAAAATTATCTGTTTTATGAAGCGGGTCATTCAGTTTTTCATATGTTATCCATTAGAGCGGAGAGATAGTTCAGATAAATCATACAAAATGTAGGTATACGTTTATTGCTTCACAACGGATTATACCCGCAATTACTTTGAATCATAATACGAGTAAGTAGATTGAAAACGCAAGTACTTGAGTTGTAAAAGCCTGATTTATAATTAAACCGTTGCCATTTAGGACTTCCACTTAATGCAGCGTGCAATTATATTGATTGATCTTATACGGAGTGCACGCACCACTTCAGGATGAATGTGGAAATTGGAGAACCACGCAGCAGATACTTTAACATGTCTTGAACAGGTGTGAATAACTATTATGTGTAAAACATAAAATGTAGCATTGCTGCTGAAATGGAACTATGATTCTCTTGGTTCTAAGAACTAGAAAGAGTTTTATTGAAATTATAAAACTTGCATGATTTGCCTAATGAGAATGGAAAGCAATACAGCGTCCACACTGGTGGATCGACTGAAACTCATACCAACATCCTTTGATCTTACCTACTTTATATGAGTGTCCAATTGACCAGTCAGTGTTGATCGACTTCGGTCGACTTTAAAGCTGTTCCACACTTATTCTTCACATAACTTCATTCTCTACCTACCTGTTCATAAAGCACAACACATTGTGTCTGACTGCTACCTACAAGCACATGCGAGTTCATTGTGATTGAGTTCAATATGAGGTTCTGCACTTTGCACTTCAAACAAGAAGTTGAGACATAACTAACTTGTTGTTTTATTGTGTTGTCAACTCATCAAGTTGTTTACGCACTTTACGCATCGTGTTGCTCATCTTATGCCAAGTGTGAACCAGATTTCCCCATTAGTATGACTTTCTCTGAAAACCAGCTGGTGGTAAAACGTCTTCTCAGTGTTGTATGAAGTTCATTGCGAATTCCAAGTTAGTCCGATTAGATTAGATTTTCGATCTTACTATGCATTCAAGAGTGGTTACTTAGTTAGGTCTTCGGTTTGGTATTCATAGAATCACCACCAAAGAGCCTTCTCGGAGTTCTTAGACTTTTTCTGCGATCTTTTCCTTCAAAAGTGTATCAAAGGTTATACTTTCAACATTCTTAGTCAAAGAGGTTTGAGTCCCATAGGTTACTTTTCATCTAGATTCTAGACTCCAGAGCAGAGGGAGATAGGTAGACTCAACGTCCTAAAGGCTTCTCAGAGTTCTCAGTATATCTGAACAAGCACCTATCCATATGTGGGTTGTTGTCTGATGCTAACCAGTGATAAGCACAGTTAAACTTCAGTATGTGGTACTTGCAGAGGTCTAATAAATATTTAACTACTGTGTAATTTGATGTTCAATGCTCACATCATTATGGGCTTTGTAGACCTCTTCAATCATCTAGATTTCTAGAATGTTCAGTTTTCCTTCTCGCTGTCGATTGCTACGGAGCTAATTGAAATTGTCGGAATAAAAACCTGGGCTCTATTCCATATAACACGAACTTGCCTACAAATTAAAGAGGCTTAGTGTGAATAATTTCTCTTGGATCTTATCTGTTGTTTTGAAAGAACTTTTACGCCGTATCATCGGGATATTTGCATTTTGAATTCTAAATTGTCCAAGTGACGTTGGATGAGTTACAATAGTGAGAATTGTTATGCAAATCATTCCGTTCCATCACCTTAGTGTGACATTCAATAGCAGGATCAGCACATCAAGCTGTGACGTACGTCAAGGACCACAAACACTGCTAGTATTAATTTCCAGGTTGCCCGGTAACTGCAGGATTGACCTAGATTTGGGTGTGTTGTGAATAGAATTCTAAGAACATGTACCTGTTTCAGGGTATGAGTATTAAGGAAAGATCTCATTATAATCCTAGAATCCCTCCATATTTGGAAAATAATTTTGTTGATGATCAAAGAAGCACGTTTCGAAATACATTACTTAAATTACTTTCCTTTTTATATGACAAGGAAAGTAGAAGAAGATTTACAAGAAATGGGATGTACCTACAGAAGAACTGAAGAAGACCAAAATCCTATCGAAATTTATGACTAGCTTTGGGCTAATATCTATAAGCTATAAGTATGTAAAAAGCAAACATCATTTTGTCTATTATTTAAGTAGTTTAAATTGAAAATACTTTATTTTTTGCTGCAGAAGATTAAAAAATCCGCGAGCATAATCGCCAAATCCACGAACAAAATCGCGAAATCCGCGAACAAAATCGCGAAATCCGCGAACATAATCGCCAAATCTCATAGGTACGATACAGTCGAACCTGGATAAATGAGAATCCAAGGGACCAGCTCATTTTTTCGTTTAAGGCGGTTTAATACAACATTTTCTCGTTTATAAAGGTTTAGCAAAGTGGAAGAGCAAACTGATGAAAGCATGACAAATTTAAACAAGTTAAGAACAAATGCTGATTTATAGAGGTACCTAATTTTAAAGTTAAAAAACGCGTCCCGAATTATTTCTGGGACAAAAACGGAAATTCGGGACAAAACGCCCCAAAAAGAAAAACTGAACGGGACGCCGGGACACCCCCTGAAATTCGAGACTGTCCCGGCCAATTCGGGACGTTTGGCAAGCCTAAGTA
>NW_007380175.1:0-24621 GCF_000475195.1 Diaphorina citri | reverse complement strand
AAACAAATTATAGACACCCAAGTAATAGAACAAATCTTAATAGGCCCCTTAACAACTCCCCCCCCCCTTCCTCCGTCCCTAATGTATACAGCAGGGGTGGCCACTAACCTTACCTTCGGGAGCTGCAATCCCATAAAGCCAATCCGGGGCGAGCCACGTCGCAGGCGAATTTTTTGCAAATTTTGGTCTACAATCTTCAGAATGGAAATTATAATCTTCAACTCCGGACGGGAATTTTTCCATCAAGTGTGAACCATGATTAGAGAGAGCCGCACAAGATCGTCTCGCGGGCCACGTTATGGCCACCCCTGGTATACAGTAATGTACACATGAGAACATTAGCATCTATGTACAGTACATACATAATGTGTCACCAAGATACTTTAGAGTTTAGATACTCAATGGCACGGTCTACCAATATGTAAATCAGACGTTGACTCATTGCTAAGTACATAGATAAGTACCTAAGTATCTTCTTCCGAGACGAAAATTTATCAACAGACTTGCTGTGTCAACGTGGTCTACAATGACATTAAAGAGGAAATTTACACCTGAATTACATATATCATGTAGATTTGTTTGGGGTACATGGGGGGGTTCTTTGAGTAATGATACAACAATCAACTGATGTGACGGCAAAAAAGTACCCTGAAGAGAGTTTGATGAAGATGAGAAAAGATGTAATGATAGGGTAGAAATGAATGTGAAGAATAAAATAGCTATAGGGATTCGAAATATGTCCTTATTTTCTCTTTCGTTTGGTAATGCGTACTGAGGTACGCAACAGTAGGTAAGACAAATTTCATGTTAACACAATCAAGTATTATAGATACTTGTACCTTATTGAAGTGGATATTTGTGTTTCAATATTTTAAACAATCTTTCAAAGTAAAACATAAGCGTATCACAGAAATCTCGTCTCGGGATTCATAACTTGGTTAACGAGTTGTATTGTTCTCAAGTTCGCGGATTCGCGTCCCGAATCGACATTTTGGATATTTGGCAAGCCTACACATTCGTATAGGGACCTATTTCTAAAATCCCCATCTACAAAGTCTTCTTACTTGGGTTCCTAGACGTAGATTTTGTAATTTATGTGGGATGATATGTGTATGTTACGTAGTTATCACTTCTAGCTTCTATAGTTAATTAGTTAAGTAAGGTAGATACTTCTAGTTAAAATCCTAGATCTTCACTGTGGATATGGAAAATCAATTTAACTCAATGTATGTTAGCTGTTTTGTTTCCTTTAAGAGAGAGGCAGTATTAATTATTTATTTTTTAAAATTCCAATGTTCTTTTCAATTTGTGTTATGATCTTCACTGTGGATATGGAAAATCAATTTAACTCAATGTATGTTAGCTGTTTTGTTTCCTTTAAGAGAGAGGCAGTATTAATTATTAATTTTTTACAATTCCAATGTTCTTTTCAATTTGTGTAATGTGAGATTGTGAGACAAACCTTAGTTGAAGCGCCGCCTATCCTGCATTATCACGAAACGTAGCTACCGGGTATTACCATGATATTACTCGGTGCCAGCAATAAAAGTTCAATCACCGTGCTTTCAGTCAGAACTATGAGGAGAATGCTCTCTGAGCCATTGCAGAGAAATGAAAGTTCTCCTTGAGACTTAAAACATATTGCAAAATGCACTCCGAAGTAAAAATCATTGAAACTTGCTGAAATTACATAATGAAAGGAATCGATGCGAGTCAAAACATATTGCAAAATGCACTCCGAAGTAAAAATCATTGAAACTTGCTGAAATTACATAATGAAAGGAATCGATGCGAGTCTCATGAGTCATGACCGTTGTATCGGCTCATTATAACTTCAAAAGCTCAGTTACTCCATCGAGTGAAAGTCTTCGCAAAAAACGAAAGTGATCTTTGATGCCCCAAGCAGAACTTACGATAGAGACGTGCTTGTTTATATTTTGTAGCTCCAAGCTATTGTTTGTAAGTTGTCAAGTTAGAGATCCTATGGTATATTGGGTATTATTTATTTTCATTTGGTTGAGGGAATCTTACTGGTTTAGCGCCCATTTGTTTTCAGAGCAACAATTATTGATCTCTAACTTATTTGAGAGTTAGTTTGTAAGTTGTCAAGTTAGAGATCCTATGGTATATTGGGTATTATTTATTTTCATTTGGTTGAGGGAATCTTACTGGTTTAGCGCCGATTTGTTTTCAGAGCTTATTTGTTGTTCAAGAGTAAGCTTGGACAATTATTGATCTCTAACTTATTTGAGAGTTATGAACCTTAATGCTCCATCATATTTTCAAGGGATTTAATTTGAATATTTCTTTAAGGAATTTAATTTTACCATTTTCTTCTGGTTTCAGGTATGTGTATTCCTCAATTACTGCTAATGAAAGAACGTAAGTATGGTCTCAGATGCGGTCATCCAAGTATGGTCTTGGAATCTTGGATATGATAGAGGGTGTAGGTATGTATCCCATTAAACTTGTTATCATATTTTCAAGGGATTTAATTTGAATATTTCTTTAAGGAATTTAATTTTACCATTTTCTTCTGGTTTCAGGTATGTGTATTCCTCAGTTACTGCTAATGAAAGATCGTAAGTATGGTCTCAGATGCGGTCATCCAAGTATGGTCTTGGAATCTTGGATAAGATGGAGGGTAGGTATGTATCCCATTAAACTTGTTATAAATCATAAATTCCTGAATCTACTTCAGGATTCTCACGTTGCACCCCCTTATGGACTTCCAATCACACTGGAAATATTCCTCAGTTACTGCTAATGAAAGAACGTAAGTATGGTCTCAGATGCGGTCATCCAAGTATGGTCTTGGAATCTTGGATATAATAGAGGGTAGGTATGAAGGTATGCATCCCATTAAACTTGTTATAAATCATAAATTCCTGAATCTGCTTCAGGATTCTCACGTTGCACCCCCTTATGGACTTCCAATCACACTGGAAATTTCTCATCAGTCTTATCACCATCCAATAACACGATGTGGTTCGATATTTTCCTCTTGCTGATAAGGACAAGATAGATTCACGACTGGAACTGAAACGCTTTCACTATCAGCGTTATCAGCTCGACTGATGTTGCTATCTTATTGGAGACCTTACTCTCCGCTGTGATCAGTACTTTAGTGCTAGATTTTGCCAGAAAGGTACTCTCGTAGAGGGAGCTTTCCTGAAGTACATACATATTTGGCCATGTGATTAGCCCAGTATTTGGAGACGCAATTAGCCGTAATTTGTCAAACTTAGTAAATTATCTCTACTCTTTCTTTTTTTCCCCACTTCTAAATTTGGTTTTATGATACCACTCATACCGGGGCTCGATTGTGATAATAACTTTGACACTTATCCTTCTCTGCATGGCTTTACTACCCTAAAGAAACCTAATTCTGCATAAACAAATAAACATCCAACAATGGGATCAAGTATTCAACTCTGTACTCCTTCAGGAACGAAAAGTACAATCGTACTAGACGTGGAACCTCTACCTCCTGATAACTCAGGTAGAACTGAATCTCATCAGTCTGAGTACCTACTAGAAGGTATCTCATGTAAACTCGCCTTACTTGTTTGGGTACGCTCTGCCTGTCTATCGGGTTAGTCGTGTTTATACCGTGATTTGAGAATTGCCGAGTGGTAAGGTATCCCGTCGAGTGGAGTTGTTTTTCGTAAAAATTCGACAGTAAGTACTTGGAATTCAGTAGGTACTTGGAATTTTTGTTTCACTTCCTTCAAGAATACCTGTCCAATACCTATTTATTTACCTCAGTAGCTAATTTCATATATCCTTAGATTGGCTTTAAAGAACATTACCAAAAGACAATGCTATCTAAAAGAATGATGGTACTCATGAGTGTCCCTCCACTTCGTTTGGTGCTCGACTAAAAAAGTGATTCTCCATAGTGAGAACTCCCAGACACATGAAGGCTCCACACATCACTTTTCATTTCTTCCAGGCTTCAGACGCCTGGACCAATGGCTTTCTTTCCGGTTCTTTTGATTGTGACAAGGGTTTTTTTACAGGTACATTCCTCATGTTACTATTTACTATAATGGGGCATTAAGTGCTTTCTCTCAATGGAACATTGTTATAATTTCTTCCACTAACAATAAGAGGAACCCTTTACATTGTTACTAAATGTTACTACAACGAGCAATAAACTGGCCCAAAATAGTATTAGCCATGCACGTGATATTAAGCGTATTTCCGTAGGTATAGTTTTCACTTTAAGAACATTGGTAATAGATTAGAGCGTTTAAAAAGAAAGGAAAGGGTAAAAACAAAGGGTTCACTACACCTGACGACCTAAGATTTTGTGCCTGATTTATCCGATTCTGATTGTATTAACATGAATGAAGTGACATGTCGTAGTAAGAGTGAATATCGTAAATTATTATGAATGAGATTCGTTTTCGTAACCTTTCTTCCTTTGTTTTGATTTTCTCCTTTGTTTCCGTGCTTTGCCCTCTACCTGTACCTACCAATAGGTTGGGATATTAGTACAGTCAACCTAACTATTCTTTCTACTAACTACGCTTGTTCACTAAGAAAGATTTTAAATAACTCAAACTCCCCTGATAAATATTTGATTATGCTATGCGCTCATCATGCACTGTGTTTCCATCGTGCATGGCGTGTTCTCTAACTCCGTATGTCGCAGGCGTTATTATACCATTCAGCTAGAATCAGAATCACTAGATTCAGAGTCATATCTCTTGATATGCTTCGCACAAATCCGTCTTTAAGCTCATTTAGATTACTTTCAGTTACTAGTCCAAGGATGTTGGCAGACTTCTAACGCAGTCCTAGCTCGATTCCTGTCGGGGTTGAAAAAAACAGTAACAAATTTTCAGCTAACAAAGCCTCATCTCTTATACAAGTTCGTATTATGGATGAGTGACTTTAGAATGGTCAAAAAGCTCTGAAGTATCATGTTGGATTTACTAGAATACAATAGAATTTGGGCTGACTGTGACTGTAAAGCCCACCTGAGGCTTAGGCAAACAGCCCTAAATTATGAGTTAATCTTATTCGAATCTATGACCGTGACTGTAAAAACTTCCACAAATAATGGACCAACCATTTGTGGAGGATTTTCATGCGCTTGTACAGAAGCCCAATAGAATGAAGAAACCGATGGATTCTAAAATTGTCTGATTCATTGAATGTTTTAAATACTCCTGATTATAATAAGTTATATTAACAGCAACTATTTACTTGAACAGATATAGGCAATGGAATTCTTGGTATTTGAACACCAAACCTATTTCCGGGTTCGGTTAAACGGAAGTGTGTGATACCGAAAATAGAGTTTCCTAGGCTCTATATTTTACTACAGCTGTAAGCTGTATAGATAAGTATTGGTCCTATTATTTACCATACAATACACATACTTGTAACATATGTACCTAAGAAAGTTTATACAATGTTTGCTTTTCTTTCCTGTGAAAATCAGTGTTATCACTAAATCTTTCCTGGTATATTTTTGAGACCGAAAGGAAGTAGGTACTGAACAGCTGAACATCGATCAGATTTTGCGAACTCGATCGAGGAATAGGCCCGAGTAGTCGTACCTATATTCAGAGGGTCTGCAACCCTATACAGGGTTTATACGCGCGCGACCTGGAAAAACTGGAAAAGCCATGGAATCTGAAAATCGACCAAAAAGTCATGGAAAATCGTGAAATTTTAAAGAAAATCCGGAAAAGTCATATATGTCACCCGGTCAAAAATTAAAAATGTTCAAATTGAATATCAAGTTTTTCCGAAAAACGGCCTGCGGCTCATTCCCCCTCATATTCCTTGATGTTCTGCATATTGCATATTTTATTTAAATGAAGTAATCTTAGGTACCTCCGCGTCGTCCGCCCCCTATTTTTCTGGAAAAAGTCATGGAAATTTTCTGGAAAAGTCATGGAATTTCAGTCCGGGAAAAGCGTATAAACCCTTGCTGTACGCTGAACGATATTGATAGCAAAATGTATGAGAGTTAGGGTTGCCAACTTTTTTTTCGGCATATACGGTACAAACTAGCAAAATGGTGAAAAAATACGGATTTGCCGATTTTTACCCGGAACAAAGGCATACACCCCCCCTCCCCAAACAAAAAAACTATTTTGCATCAAATAAAAAAAAGAACAAATGAATTCCAGAAGATAGGGGGCATGACCTTAATGAGAAGTTCTTATTCAGTCTTGAGAAATCTATCTGTTTTGAAATAGACAATTGTTAACGGAAAAGGCTCAGACTCTTAAAAATAAACACATGAAGAAAAGAAAGAGGGGGTTTTCTAGGAGAATAGATTGTCTTTGTACGACAGCGGAGATGCCCAGGTTAGGTTACATTCATGAAAGCTAATTTTCTCATCTTTTCTAACCCTTTGTCAAATGAAAGCTAGACGTTTTCAGTGTATTTTGAATAATCTTCCATCACTTCTTATCCTCTGTCTTATATTATTATGTTGTGTTCTTATGTTGTGTTTTCATTAGAATTGTAATCTCAGTTGCATAGATTTCACTACTTTCATCAGATTACGCGACACTTACATTATCTTTTATTAGTTCACATAATTACATTAATACCTTTCTATGCAAATACCTGTATCTACATATCTGTGTAGTACATCTTCCATTGGGTTCCGAGTTTGAATCCAATGAGGTAATCATTCGGAATATAAATCTGACACTATCTTAGAACAATCAATTGTTCAATTCGTTATCTAGGTACCAGGAGTATAAAATTATCGATAATTATCCAATTATAGTTTTGTTTGCCCGAGGAGAAATTTGATTCAATTAGAAGTTTGATACCTGATACCATTGATTGACTTGATTTGAGAAGGTTCGAGTCAAATTTGGGTACTTATTACATAACAGTCAAACCTGTATGTCCTAATGTAGCAATCACGGGTATTGATTGTTTCAATGTATGAGGTAATCTTATTAATAAGATTTTAGATAATTATCGTCACCCTAGTTCAGTAGGTATGTATGTCAGGAATGTATGCACTATGCAATGACAGGTAAAAGTTCAATGACACACCACCTATCATAATCATGGTGATCACATCATTTGCAGAAAAATAAAACTAAAGGATATTTCTCTTGTGGCAAGTAGGTATGCAAGTTATTGGAGATTGAGAGAGGTTACTACCTATATGCAAGGTTGACCCCTGAAAAATGTTCTACCACCGAACTTTTGTAAATACAAATTTTACTTTTCTTTGTCGAAATAAAGGAGGATTCACATTGTTGATATGTGGAACTCTATCTCCCCCAGCAACAAACTAAAAAGAATAAAACCTACAGTAGACTCATGGACATCCAGCTTCAGAAACAGTAGGTACGAAGAAGTGGTTCTAACTAGACTTTGTATCGGTCATACTAGACTCTAGTGACTAGAGTGACCCATAATCACCTCTTCAAGAAATTGCCCCCTCCTATCTGTCAATGTGGCTCTGTATTAACCGTCATCCAATGCCCAACATTAATGCCTGCTCGTACATCCCTCTCTCCTCAACCGAACCTAGGCGACGACCCCGATGGGGTATGCAAGATCAAAGGATCTCCCCTGGTATTTGGCATTCGTAAATCATGTTTGATGTGATCAGTCTAATTAAAATGAAAACGAATGCTCTGATGGCGATTATCACATTTAGGTATGCAAGATCAAAGGATCTCCCCTGGTATTTGGCATTCGTAAATCATGTTTGATGTGATCAGTCTAATTAAAATGAAAACGAATGATCTGATGGCGATTATCGCATTTTTCGCTGATGATCATTCAATTTACGAGTATTTTATCAGTCAGATGAATTGTATTAGGCAATTAACGTTTGTTTTTGTCATCTTTAGAAATATGAACATGATAAAATCAACAAGAAAACAAGAGATATAATAACCGAGTCATAAGACAATAAAATAGCAAAAGACCTTTTATGGGCAGGTAAAATTTTCAATGGAGAACTGAAAGCATTCGAACATAAGTACTTACTGCCTATTAACTATAATTCTATGAGATCCAGTGAGCTGACTAATATTATTTATTTGCTAGAACAACTGACATTTACCAGCGGTATGGCATTCCGCGTGGCGCTTTATTGCCTCTGCCGTACCGTGTGAACATGAGAGTAAAATGTGAGCCATTAGAAGTTCCTATGAAACCATTTTCTAGAGCAGTGCTTCTCAATCCTTTCAAGGGACATTTCCCTGAAAGAGGCTGGCTACATAAGAAGTGCTTTATTTAAAATTTAGACTATCAGCTTAGAACAAGTTATTCCATTACTTACTAACAGTTTAGCTCCTTTCAGGCTATCATCATATTATGCTACCATTTTTATTTCGCAGGAAAATATTCTGTTATCAAATGCTCTTTGATGTCATTTACCCCTGGTTGGCATGACAGTTTGTCATTTGTGATGAAGTTTTTCACATGACTGAAATTACGCTAGAAGTCCAAATTAAAACCAATTATAAACAAAGCTGCCCATATAATTGTGCAGATCCATTAGGAACAGACATGTCATTATAGAGTGGACTGGATACATAATATGTGGCGTGTCTCCTAATTATTTAGTAAGAATTAGTAAGAAGTAATTATTTTCGCTAGTATTTGAAACGAGCAAATACTCAAGTCTATGGTTCAGCTTGAAGTCAATTATCTGAAGTTTCTCATTAGAAAAAACTTCGTTTTGCTTTAGGTGTTTGCCCTTTTTTCCTATTCCAGAGGCTGAATCAGTAAAAGTAATTTCTTTGCTAAAGTACGAATTAACCATCACCTGCGGGCAGCCTAGGACGCGGTCCTCAAGATTATAAATGAGAAAGGGAGAGTTGTAACAACAAAATGGCCTCCGGAGTTGGGAAATTTCTTTTCAAAATGAAAAGATTTTCAGGAAATAAGGATCCTTGGAAGAATCTCTTTTTCTGAGAGAATCCCATGTAAAAAGCCAAATTTTGAGTCTTTCACTGACCTCTCATTAACGAGGTAAATTCATGATTCAGGGTTCCTCTTCCTCCAAACAGTTCACGGCTCCCAAAACACTTCTTGTAAACAATTTATTGTACATTGTTTTAAACATATTTAACATCAATAATGGAACTATATTTATTGGAGTCTTTATCATCTATCCTGCACCTTGTAAGCATTACACATATCGAATTAAAGAAAGCTCTTGGGCGCAAGAGTAACACGGTAATCAGCCTAATCATTGTGAATCAAGTTAATCTGGAGCGTTACTCTCTTGGAGAAATTAAATGGTACCATACACACTCTTATCACATTGGAGTAATTGAGCATTCAAAGTACACAACTTATTCGGTGCAGTATCATGCGTGTGGAACTTTCTTTTCAACCCAATTAGACTAAAAATTACCTGAAATCGTTCAATTGGATCTGGGGAGTGAGATATTTTGTTGATTGCTATCCATTTTGCTACCTGAACCGCTAATCAGAACAGATAATTAGGGTCGTTATCAGCCCTTTTTTACTTCAGTAGGAACAAGTTGAATAAATTGACCAATTTTAAAATCTCTCACAGGTACATACTTGGTTAACTGGATTCATATTTATTTATACTTCGGCCTTATCTGCGTGTACGCTGACAACTTGTAATAGGGTGTTATATTACAGTAAACAAGTAAATTAGGCAATTCATATTAATTGAAATAATGATTGAAACTTTATCCAGGCACATTTTATACAAAATTTACCCTATACGAGTACTCCCTACCATATTTGTGTTTTTCGATTTTTCCTACTTAGGATTTGAAGCAGACTTCTTCTCAGATATACCTTTCAACTCATATACTAAGATATTTTGTTGATTGCTATCCATTTTGCTACCTGAACCGCTAATCAGAACAGATAATTAGGGTCGTTATCAGCCCTTTTTTACTTCAATAGGAACAAGTTGAATAAATTGACCAATTTTAAAATCTCTCACAGGTACATACTTGGGTAACTGGATCCATATTTATTTATACTTCGGCCTTATCTGCGTGTAAGCTGACAACTTGTAATAGGGTGTTATATTACAGTAAACAAGTAAATTAGGCAATTCATATTAATTGAAATAATGATTGAAACTTTATCCAGGCACATTTTATACAAAATCTACCCTATACTCCCTACATGTACTTTCTCTCTCCAATTATACTTTACTCTGTCATATCCACATATTATGTGGATAATGAAATCTCCTAAATACGTAATAACATTGCCTAGATAAGTAGATACCGCACCTATGTACCACCTACATATTTGGTTCAGATCTTTTTAACGTCCTTGTTTTATCAGTTATGTCCGGTGATATACGGTTCTCTTTCCCTGAACCTGAAGAAAGTTTGGTGATCCAAATCACAGGTTGAAATGCACTATAAACTCTTTTAACAATATTGCAAGCTATACAAACTTAAAAGGTGCCATTGCTTTTACTTTTTTCGAAAGATTTTACGATGGTCTCGCCACAAAGTCATAAAACTTCAGTTTCACTAAATTTGAAGGTATTTTAGCTTCAAATACATTTGTCCTTACAAACATAATAGGTATATCTCATGGATTAGGTCCGAGTATATCCCATGAGTAAATATCTTTGGCCCAACATAACATTACTACTCGGTATTTGATCCTAATCATGCCGGAGTTATTTGTGGTTAAGTCTGTTTGAATCCAATGACCAGACATTCCCCTCCTGTCCGGTCAAGTGGTTTAATGGTTGAGAACTTACTGAGGCTCCTGAATTCTACAGAGGACATTTCAGGGCTTTGCCCTTAAGGTCGTTCAAGGCGGTGATAAATTTTTCAATGAGTATTCCACCGGATTCTCCCTTGAAATCGCAGATTGACGGGTTGGAAAAAGAACCTAATACAAAATATTTTATTTGTAGTATCCAATGACCAGACATTCCCCTCCTGTCCGGTCAAGTGGTTTAATGGTTGAGAACTTACTGAGGCTCCTGAATTCTACAGAGGACATATCAGGGCTTTGCCCTCAAGGTCGTTCAAGGCGGTGATAAATTTTTCAATGAGTATTCCACCGGATTCTCCCTTGAAATCGCCGATTGACGGGTTGGAAAAAGAACCTAATACAAAATATCTTATTTGTAGTATTTTTAGAGATTTTAATGCATAAATAGAGCAATACAACCTGAAATTTGTCTGAAAGGACTCTTCAAAAATGTCTCTTGCCTTTTAATCTACCTACAATTATTTATCATGCAAAAAAAATTTCAGCAAAATATGCTCGTATATAGGCCGTATCAAGGGAGGGACCCGAGCCCGTCGGCCCTAAATACCCCCCCCTCATATACTAAATTCACCTTATATGATTGTATCACATAACTACCAGAAGTTAGGATATCTGAGGTGTAAAAATTGAAAGTACTATGCACGGTATGTGGATAAAATTTATGTTGATATATCTACATACATCATTTTACGAAGATAATGTGCACTACTTTTCCTACATACATTACGATTATGAATGTACTAGCTGAATTTGATATATCTACATACATCATTTTACGAAGATAATGTGCACTACTTTTCCTACATACATTACGATTATGAATGTACTAGCTGAATTCCGTCGCTTCGCTCCGGAATCCCGCTAGTTCATCCCAAGGCATGGCCAAACTTGTGGAAAAGGCATGGCCGAACTTGTAGTTATCAAACTAAAAACATAAACGAAACTCAAATATTAGGCGAGCGAGGAAAAGTTTTCTCTCCCGCAGTCTCTGCACTCTGTGTATTTCTTATGGAGATTTCAGCGATCAAAAATTGATCATATCTCAGGATCGGTGTAGATTTTCGCAAAATCCTTTCTTATTGCACACCCAGACCATAAAAGGAATATTCCTACCAAATTTAAGCTTTCTAGGTGTTGTGGTTCTCGAGATAGAACGATCAGTGTGTGAACTATGAAATGTGAATGAGTGAATGGATCTCGTTCTTATAATATAAGACTAGCTGAATTCCGTCGCTTCGCTCCGGAAGCCCGCTAGTTCATCCCGAGGCATGGCCAAACTTCTGGAAAAGGCATGGCCGAACTTGTATTTATCAAACAAAAAAAACATAAACGAAACTCAAATATTAGGCGAGCAAGGAAAAGTTTTCTCTCCCGCAGTCTCTGCACTCCGTGTATTTCTTATGGTGATTTTAGCGATCAAAAATTGATCATATCTCAGGATCGAGACTAGAGCCCGTTCGCCCTTTACTCCCAATATAATGTTGAAGTCACCCATCCATTTATTGGCCTTGCTCGGCGTAGCCCAACACAGGTGACGCTAAAACCGGTCTTAATTATCGACTGAAGTGTTATCTAAAACTTTCTCGCTTTGAGTTCATAGGTCGTCGCGACAAATTTCAAGATCAGAGCTCATTTGTGTGAGAAAATGTGAAAAAATCTCCCAAAAAAGATTTTTTTTCTGGACAAAATTTGCAGCACCACTTTCGTGTTCCTGGTAAAAAGACCTTTAATTTGATATATAGGTTTGGGTAAGTCCTTCTATGGGGATAGACAGACAGACAGTCGACACCGAAGCGAATACAATAGCCCGTCCCTTATACCTTTTATTATTAGTGACTAATTTGAAGGGGCAAAAATTGTAGGTTTTTGAGAAAAAATGGTCCATTTTTTCAGCTTTAGGGGCAATTTTGCAATGAACTTACATTTCTTTCAAAAATCACTAGATTTTGACCTCAAATCACTAAATCACTAGATTTGCCAAGAATTCACTAAATTTAGTGAAAAATCACTAAGAGTGGAGACACTGCACGGTTAACAAGTGAATAAACACACTGCTTGTAATCAGAGCTCTTTATGTACTCATAATGTTTATGCGTACGGAATCAAATCTTGGATACTGTTAACATACCTTGGCTCTTGTAAACTCTGGATCATCATTTTAGGAGAAAGACATGTCGTTGATTATGATGTACATATAAATACATATAAATGCCGTATGCAAATAGACATTATCTCCACTCCTGAACAAAACTTTGATTGTTCATTCTAAACATCTTGTAAATAAATTTTGATTAATTTTTATTTGATGCCTCTAAAAGCTGTTTCGACAATCATCATATAACTATAAGTAGTCACTTAGTACTTTCAATGAAACGCAAATATTGCATAAACAACGAACCTCTCTTACCGTGATACCTATTGGCAATAAATAAATTAATTAATATTTGGTAGACCTTTTAATTGAGATTTTTTGAAATCACTATTAGCCATGCAGTGGTGTAGGTTTCGCGGGACAGTTTGAGAGTACAAAAATTACAATAAATAACATTTTATTTTGATAATCGAAGTTGATACTACTTAAACTAATATAACTCACAGATTGATTAAATTTAATGTAATAGATATTTATTAAAATTTTAATGGATAATTGGTTATTTCAAATAAACTAACATATAATTTTAGATGTTGGAACCAGGAACATTATTGTTTTTTACGTTTACCGCTTCTCCTATCTCGTAAAACATAATACGAAGGAAGGTCCTGGATAAACCGACTTATCTTTGGCCTTAGAATTAACATCGGAACTAAGTGGATATAAATCGAATTGTCACTTGAAAGTGATAGATTATCTTCTATTGCTGACGTAGAAGTAGCTTTCAAGTGGATGTGAACCTAGTTATCGCTGTATATCCGCATACGGATGTAGAATTGAAGCTACTTTGGATTGGAACTTGCATTTGTTTGAACCATTGAATCACCGGAAGCCCAAGATCGGATCTGTGTTTTTTCACCACTACTGCCGTATCCCGGATTAGTTTATTCCCATCACGGACGGTCTTATCCCTTGTAACCGCTGGTTCACGGACAGACAGTATCTCTTTCGACCACTGGTGGGCCTTCGGCGTCGCTTTTTGGCGGGTTAGCTCTCACTCTTTTTGTGTTAATTTACCTGCTGATTTTATCATTGCTCAATTTCCAAGTTGTATCTGTTGATCTTGCGAGTTGCATTAGTGGTATATTACTTCAACTCCATTACTTAGTGGCAGTACACTCATAGCTACTATTGGATGTGAACCTAGTTATCGCTGTATATCCGCATACGGATGTAGAATTGAAGCTACTTTGGATTGGAACTTGCATTTGTTTGAACCACTGAATCACCGGAAGCCCAAGATCGGATCTTTTTCACCACTACTGCTGTATATCGGATTGGAGTATTTCCACCATTACTGCGGTATCCAGGATTACTGTATTCCCATCACGGACGGTCTTATCCCTTGTAACCACTGGTTCACGGACGGACAGTATCTCTTTCAACCACTGGTGGGCCGTCGGCGTCGCTTTTTGGCGGACAAGTGATGAGCTGGGGTGTTGGCTATGTTCGATGTGTGCGTATGTAAGAGACCTCATGGCGGCCGTTGCAACGAGATGGTGGGCAAGATAACGCAACTGTTCGGCTGGCGGCAGACCTATGAGGTGCAGCGATTGCATCAGTTAAACGAAATAGACGTGATCTCGCACAGCAAGCCGGTAAGAGTTTTATACTTCTATATCTATGTTAATCATAATCATATAGCAGGGGTGCCCAACCTTTTCAGAGGAAGATCAACTTGAATTTTCAGTACAGTCTTGCGATCGACTTACCTAATGAGAGACTTGGCTCTGAATTTGGTCCACAAGGTTGGAGTAATTGGTTGTGTAAGATGATATTGCCAGGTTCAGACACTGCTGGGTGGTGCTGGTCGCAATCGAATTGAAATCAATCCGCGATCGACCGGGGTTGGGCAGGCCTGTCATATAGGAGAGCTTGTCTTGATGAAAGGCCCAATCGCTTCAATTCAATCTAAATCGCTCAAATTCACTCGTACAATTACCTGGTAATAGAACTTGGCTTTATCTGTTTTATGAAGCGGGTCATTCAGTTTTTCATATGTTATCCATTAGAGCGGAGAGATAGTTCAGATAAATCATACAAAATGTATACGTTTATTGCTTCACAACGGATTATACCCGCAATTACTTTGAATCATAATACGAGTAAGTAGATTGAAAACGCAAGTACTTGAGTTGTAAAAGCCTGATTTATAATTAAACCGTTGCCATTTAGGACTTCCACTTAATGCAGCGTGCAATTATATTGATTGATCTTATACGGAGTGCACGCACCACTTCAGGATGAATGTGGAAATTGGAGAACCACGCAGCAGATACTTTAACATGTCTTGAACAGGTGTGAATAACTATTATGTGTAAAACATAAAATGTAGCATTGCTGCTGAAATGGAACTATGATTCTCTTGGTTCTAAGAACTAGAAAGAGTTTTATTGAAATTATAAAACTTGCATGATTTGCCTAATAAGAATGGAAAGCAATAAGTATTCTACAGGTGGGGTAAATAATATTGAAACTCAAGCCAGGGTGCCAGGGAATGCAAGTGCAAATTCCTTATCAGTTTATCTCTCGAGTGTCAAGTATTTACAGTTCACACCTTCAGTCTAAACAAGGTCGTTTCATGACAACGAACACCTTGTTACTACCGATACTTCAATGGGGAAGGGAAATAATTGATGAGCAAGTACAATTATTAAGGTTTGTTCGGCTTGGCATGAATGCCACTATTGAGTATTACGTAAGCCTGTTTTTCCATTCACTCGTTATTCTAGACGTCAGAAGTCAGGCTTCTAATTGAAAACGAACTGTCAATCACACCAGAAAGGTTTTGGACACGCAATATTTGCGAGCAGAAACCAATTTGATGTGCATTTGTGCAACTGTTACAAGCTCGGGACTGTGGTTCCACATTTCCTGTAGAAAATCCACGTCAGAGCTCTTTATAGGTGGGTAGATGTGATAGGAGGAACCTTGATGTTCTAGGCATGCCTCGAAATCTAGACTTTAGGGTAAATGTTTGTACACTTTGGTAAATATTATAAATAGGCAATAATGAAAAATACGTACAAATTTCCGAGAGATTTTCGTCTCCAAAACAATGTACCTATGTACCATTGTACCTACATGGCAAAAATAAATATTCATACGAGATTTTACCTGTGTGAATAAAAGAATAGAAGCCAAGACGTGATTCTCAGGTTCCCATAGGAAATCTGTGGAGCAGAACTAAGAACCCTTCGGATGGTACAGGTGGTAGTGACTACAAGTGAGTGGCAAGGGCAAGGTTATGTGTTGTTTGAATTTCAAATCAAGAAGTGGAAATATTTCAGCGGCAAGTGAACTCTGATTCACACGAGATTGTCATAATCGTAGGGGGATTTCAGTAAGGGAGTTGGAGATTAACTGTGGGAAATTTACTTACATATTAGGTACTTATGTATTTACTTACACATCTCTTATGCCAATAAATATGTACATATGTATTTGAAAAGGTGAATATTCTCACAATAAGCAAAAGTTACTCACAATATGTAAATATAAAACAATGGCACTTGTGACTTGTGGTACAGTTTCTTTCAGTTTCTACTTACCTTGATATCAAATTCAATCGGTGTAGACTCAGGAATCGAGGTATTTTTAAAAATATAAATGAAATAAATACATACTTATCCTAAAAAATTTGATTTTAAGATCCGCGATAACTTGAGCCCGTCTCATTACACCAACTAATGAATCATTTACTTATATGTATGTATGTATTTTATATACAGTGTATAGTGTATATTTTCTTGTGTACAAATGATATATCATTAAACCAATTGTCTCAAACCTTCATGATTCACATGTATTTCAAGTAAGTACTGCATATCCACATGTATATTGTCTACCAGTGACTGAAATCTAAACAAACATCAGCTGTTCGCTTTTAATGTCCTTCTTGAAAGTATTGAGAATAACACCATGTTTTTCTTCATCATGTGGGTAAGTCTTGTTAGGTGAAAACATTCGAAACTGAAGCCTACATGGCATACCAACACATCAATCTCCCGACTACCTTCCTCACGGGAACATCACTGTTTAAAATATCATTACCAAATTCCTTTGATACCCTTATACACCGCAGTGATACCTGTATGTATAATGTATTTGCTCAATCAGTCTGAGTACCTACTAGAAGGTATCTCATGTAAACTCGCCTTACTTGTTTGGGTACGCTCTGCCTGTCTATCGGGTTAGTCGTGTTTATACCGTGATTTGAGAATTGCCGAGTGGTAAGGTATCCCGTCGAGTGGAGTTGTTTTTCGTAAAAATTCGACAGTAGGTACTTGGAATTCAGTAGGTACTTGGAATTTTTATCGTGTCCTTTTTCAAAAATACCCCATGGGTGTGATAAGAAGTGTACATTAATGTTATCAATTTAAATTATTTCTCATATTTATGTTATCATAAAAAATAATTGAACCATGGGTGTGATAAGAAGTGTACATTAATGTTATCAATTTAAATTATTTCTCATATTTATGTTATCATAAAAAATAATTGAAAAAAAGTGAAAATTGAGGAGCGTAAAATCAAAAGTCGGTTGTTCTGTGAAGTGTCCTAATATTTTAATTTGCAAATTTGAAATATTTATAAAATTGATTTATACCTACTTTTAATTTGAATATTGAATAATATCTCTTTAAATAAATTAAACGAGAAAATATTTATTTTATTTATATCTTCTAGTGATGTGATTTTAAATACTTATTGGATATTCGAGTTATCAAATGCCTGTGTATACCTACTTTTAATTTGAATATTGAATAATATCTCTTTAAATAAATTAAACGAGAAAATATTTATTTTATTTATATCTTCTAGTGATATGATTTTAAATACTTATTGGATATTCGAGTTATCAAATGCCTGTGCTGGTCTACCAACAACCCTCTAAAACTAAAAAGTCTAGAAAAGGATACAGAAGACTAACTTGCCTTAAGGAAAATATTCAAAGCTCCACTTTTGTAATCGGATGTCCAAATCCTAACACATGACACTTGTAACCGCTTTCTTTACCACTTTACGGCGACACTTACAAGAAAATCGGTTTGCGTAAATTCGTCAAATTTCTCAAAACGTCCTTGTAAATGAAGAAATAAAACTAAAAAGTCTAGAAAAGGATACAGAAGACTAACTTGCCTTAAGGAAAATATTCAAAGCTCCACTTTTGTAATCGGATGTCCAGATCCAAATACATGACACTTGTAACCGCTTTCTTTACCACTTTACGGCGACACTCACAAGAAAGTCGGTTTGCGTAAATTCGTCAAATTTCTCAAAACGTCCTTGTAAATGAAGAAGCCGATGGATTCTAAAATTGTCTGATTCATTGAATGTTTTAAATACTCCTGATTATAATAAGTTATATTAACAGCAACTAACTTGAACAGATATAGGCAATGGAATTCTTGGTATTTGAACACCAAACCTATTTCCGGGAATCCGGGTTCGGTTGAACGGAAGTGTGTGATACCGAAAATAGAGTTTCCTAGGCTCTATATTTTACTACAGCTGTAAACTGTATAGATAAGTATTGGTCCTATTATTTACTATACAATACACATTCTTGTAACATATGTACCTAAGAAAGTTTACAATGTTGGCTTTTCTTTCCTGTGAAAATCAGTGTTATCACTGGATCTTTCCTGGCATATTTTTGAGACCGAAAGGAAGTAGGTACTGAACAGCTGAACATCGATCAGATTTTGCGAACTCGATCGAGGAATAAGCCCGAGTAGTCGTACCTATATTCAGAGGGTCTGCAACCCTGTACACTACTGTACAGGGTTTATACGCGCGCGACCTGGAAAAACTGGAAAAGTCTTGGAATCTGAAAATCGACCAAAAAGTCAGGGAAAATCGTGAAATTTTAAAGAAAACCTGGAAAAGTCATATATGTCAGCCGGTTGACCCGGTCAAAAATTAAAAATGTTCAAATTAAATATCAAGTTTTTCCGAAAAACGGCCTGCGGCGCATTCCCCCTCATATTCCTTGATGTTCTGCATATTGCATATTTTATTTAAATGAAGTGATCTTACTGATTTTTAGGTACCTCCGCCCCCTATTTTTCTGGGAAAAGTCATGGAATATCATTCCGGGAAAAGCGTATAAACCCTGCTGTACGCTGAACGATATTGATAAAAAAATGTATGAGAGTATACATATCTACTCGTACTCATATCTGGTATCTTGTAGTATGTAAGTAAATTCTGAGCTCGTGTGGGTGTATTATTCAACATTTCAAGATATTGGTTACAGAATACAGATACCCCGAGGTTGATTACCTATGTTGAACATGTGCTATGAATGCTATGATATAACTCAGTTCCTCATCATAACAAAGCTTGTTGTTAAGTATATCTGGTATCTTGTAGTATGTAAGTAAATTCTGAGCTCGTGTGGGTGTATTATTCAACATTTCAAGATATTGGTTACAGATACCCCGAGGTTGATTACCTATGTTGAACATGTGCTATGATATAACTCAGTTCCTCATCATAACAAAGCTTGTTATGAGTAGCAAAAACAATACGCCAGTATCAAATTCTCAGAGCTTAAAACAAACAGTTTCATAATTACATTAATACCTTTCTATGCAAATACCTGTATCTACATATCTGTGTAGTACATCTTCCATTGGGTTCCGAGTTTGAACCCAATGAGGTAATCATTCGGAATATAAATCTGACACTATCTTAGAACAATCAATTGTCCAATTCGTTATCTACCAGGAGTATAAAATTATCGATAATTATCCAATAAAATTATAGTTTTGTTTGCCCGAGGAGAAATTTGATTCAATTAGTATGCTAGGAGTTGTCAGAAATAATTCAATACCAATAATGAACGATTGTGTTCTCATGTTTTGGAGTTGTTACTTGAAGATCTATTGTGTTTGACATGACATCAGTTGATGTAACAACTAAGAACAACTAGTGTAGTTGCAATATTGATTGGTAACAACGTTAGGTACATAAGTAGGTACATGTACTTCTGACGGATATCTTCAAGGGCTCTTTGAGTGATGTGTGACGGAGACTAATTTTATGTGTACAAAATTGCCTCCAGAAAGTATTAAAATCCATAGTATCCATAGATCCATATTAGCCATACTTTTCAAAAACATGTCACTGGATTTCGATTTAGTTTTTCAAAGCGTAATTTTGTATATGTAGGTATGTTTTTATTCGTTTTATGAAAACAATAACATTTTTATAATACCTGAACTGCCACACGAAAATGAAAATAATGAAATTTCCTTGACAGTCTTGACACAACTCGTATTTCCAGATTTCTAATTTTCTATATCCTGTTTTTGTAGACTCATTAATTACTTTAGCTGAATATACCCATTTAGCTTCCTATGTATGTATAATGTAGGTACCTAGGTACATGTTTATGTTTTAAATTGACTAATCAGCATCAAGCCGGGTTATCTTGAAGTTGTGAGTCATATTACGAGATACCTTTATCAGATTACCTACACCATATCGATTTCATAATTAACCTGAGGTTGAACATGTGATGTTTGTGATGTGGTACTGAACCAGGAGATCAAGTTCATTGCGAAATTGTTCTCGTTCTCATCAACTTTTCGCCGTCACCATTTGGGCTGTGGTATTGGAATAGACACCCTCTACCACAGAGTAACAGCAACACCTGGGAAGTATAGTTATGGTACGAGTATAAAGTTGTGAGTCATATTACGAGATACCTTTATCAGATTACCTACACCATATCGATTTCATAATTAACCTGAGGTTGAACATGTGATGTGGTACTGAACCAGGAGATCAAGTTCATTGCGAAATTATTCTCATTCTCATCAACTTTTCGCCGTCACCGTTTGGGCTGTGGTATTGGAATAGACACCCTCTACCACAAAGTAACAGCAACACCTGGGAAGTATAGCTATGGTATATATGTATATGGTTATAGGGGCTGGGGAAAGACACACCGTATTATCGTTAATTTTTTCCCACCAAGAAACATCGATACTTCATCTGAGTGTGGATTTTACCAGTCTACTGATAGTCGTCAGTGGGGATCAACTAATTAACTTAATTACCTAACGAGACTGTGACTATCTAAACAAGGCTTGGAACTATATTTATTGGAGTCTTTATCATCTATCCTGCACCTTGTAAGCATTACACATATCGAATTAAAGAAAGCTCTTGGGCGCAAGTGTAACACGGTAATCAGCCTAATTATTGGTAATCAAGTTAATCTGGAGCGTTACTCTCTTAGAGAAATTAAATGGTACCATACACACTTTTATCACATTGGAGTAATTGAGCATTCAAAGTACACAACTTATTCGGTGCAGTATCTAGGCTTGGAACTATATTTATTGGAGTCTTTATCATCTATCCTGCACCTTGTAAGCATTACACATATCGAATTAAAGAAAGCTCTTGGGTGCAAGTGTAACTCGGTAATCAGCCTAATTATTGTGAATCAAGTTAATCTGGAGCGTTACTCTCTTAGGATCCTTAGAAGAATCTCTTTTTCTGAGAGAATCCCATGTAAAAAGCCAAATTTTGAGTCTTTCACTGACCTCTCATTAACGAGGTAAATTCATGATTCAGGGTTCCTCTTCCTCCAAACAGTTCACGGCTCCCAAAACACTTCTTGTAAACAATTTATTGTACATTGTTTTAAACATATTTAACATCAATAATATCCGATATTTATAGATCTTGTAGATAATTATCTACATGGTGTTTATTTTTAAATTTCTCGATGTAAATACTTACCTACCTAAAACATTCCAATAGCGGGTGGAGATAGTTTCATCAAATGAAGAAAAAAAGTTAACAAAGTAAAGGACTCATGGGAAGCAGTAGAGTAGAAACTGACTAAAACGCCCGCGGTCAAAAGGTTTATGAAGAAATGACAATAGATGCCAGCCCAGAAAATCATTATTTCATCCGTGAAATTCCCGTGATTGAACAATGAAAGTATCTAGACGCCTATGTTCAGGTGTTAAAACAGAAAGGAAGAAACCAGATAATTCTTGAGGAAATATTTCATTTGTTCAATCAATGGAGATCTTGCCTAAAGTTTGCATATCCTGAGAACACATTTTCTTCATGGAATTAGCCAGGTGTATCATGACAATCCTGTTTTCATTGTCTTATCCGACTTGGGAAAACCTCAAAGATTCTATTCTTCATTCAGTTGCTTCTCTGGTATTTGTAGATTTCAGTGAGACTGGTGCTGCTAAACGAGGTAGACCTTACTCTCCGCTGTGATCAGTACTTTAGTGCTAGATTTTGCCAGAAAGGTACTCTCGTAGAGGGAGCTTTCCTGAAGTACATATTTGGCGATGCGATTAGCCCAGTATTTGGAGACGCAATTAGCCGTAATTTGTCAAACTTTTTAAATTATCTATACTCTTTCTTTTTCCCCCATTTCTAAGTTTGGTTTTATGATACCACTCATACTTCATTTGGTTTTTAGAAGACATAGTGAGCATATTGTGTTATCCCATTTCAGTTGTAGATATTGAAAGGAGAATGCAGTGAGAACCTGATATGATGTGGGGTAGCCTGGTCTATTTCCCAGTGACGTAGCATTTAGGAGGGAGTACTTTTGGTCCCATTCATCCATTGACGGACACAGGAAGAAAAGTCAATGTTAAGTACGTGCATGTTGAGTAGAAATTACATGCTACAGTAAAATGAGATGCAACACATTATTAGAAATAACTTTGACACTTATCCTTCTCTGCATGGCTTTACTACCCTAAAGAAACCTAATTCTGCATAAACAAATAAACATCCAACAATGGTATCAAGTATTCAACTCTGTACTCCTTCAGGAACGAAAAGTACAATCGTACTAGACGTGGAACCTCTACCTCCTGATAACTCAGGTAGAACTGAATCTCATCAGTCTGAGTACCTACTAGAAGGTATCTCATGTAAACTCGCCTTACTTGTTTGGGTACGCTCTGCCTGTCTATCGGGTTAGTGGTTAGTCGTGTTTATAGTTTATACCGTGATTTGAGAATTGCCGAGTGGTAAGGTATCCCGTCGAGTGGAGTTGTTTTTCGTAAAAATTCGACAGTAAGTACTTGGAATTCAGTAGGTACTTGGAATTTTTGTCGTGTCCTTTTTCAAAAATACCCCATGGGTGTGATAAGAAGTGTACATTAATGTTATCAATTTAAATTATTTCTCATATTTATGTTATCATAAAAAATAATTGAAAAAAAGTAAAAATTGAGGAGCGTAAAATCAAAAGTCGGTTGTTCTGTGAAGTGTCCTAATATTTTAATTTGCAAATTTGAAATATTTATAAAATTGATTTATACCTACTTTTAATTTGAATATTGAATAATATCTCTTTAAATAAATTAAACGAGAAAATATTTATTTTATTTATATCTTCTAGTGATATGATTTTAAATACTTATTGGATATTCGAGTTATCAAATGCCTGTGCTGGTCTACCAACAACCCTCTAAAACTAAAAAGTCTAGAAAAGGATACAGAAGACTAACTTGCCTTAAGGAAAATATTCAAAGCTCCACTTTTGTAATCGGATGTCCAAATCCTAACACATGACACTTGTAACCGCTTTCTTTACCACTTTACGGCGACACTTACAAGAAAATCGGTTTGCGTAAATTCGTCAAATTTCTCAAAACGTCCTTGTAAATGAAGAAACCGATGGATTCTAAAATTGTCTGATTCATTGAATGTTTTAAATACTCCTGATTATAATAAGTTATATTAACAGCAACTATTTACTTGAACAGATATAGGCAATGGAATTCTTGGTATTTGAACACCAAACCTATTTCCGGGTTCGGGGGTTCGGTTGAACGGAAGTGTGTGATACCGAAAATAGAGTTTCCTAGGCTCTATATTTTACTACAGCTGTAAGCTGTATAGAATAAGTATTGGTCCTATTATTTACCATACAATACACATTCTTGTAACATATTGTACCTAAGAAAGTTTACAATGTTGGCTTTTCTTTCCTGTGAAAATCAGTGTTATTCACTGGATCTTTCCTGGCATTTTTTGAGACCGAAAGGAAGTAGGTACTGAACAGCTGAACATCGATCAGATTTTGCGAACTCGATCGAGGAATAAGGCCCGAGTAAGTCGTACCTATATTCAGAGGGTCTGCAACCCTGTACAGGGTTTATACACGAGCGCGACCTGGAAAAGTCATGGAATTTTTTTTTTGAGCCCCTTTTCCCCCAGTTTGGGAGATTTTTTTTTTTTTTTTTTTTTACCTAGCAGATTCCTAGTAGGGAGGTACCTACTTAGGTATCAAATTTTCTTACAACAGAATACCATCTAGGTACTAAATTACAAATAATCCGTTTTTGAATCCGTGTTACTAAAAATCACATGCTAAAAGGCTGAAAAAATACCTATTTGACTCGCGGGTTTTTGTGTTTTTCGTACGTACCTACCTATCTTTTTGAACTTTTTTTTTGTAATTTTTTCTGTTTATTAGTCAGTTCCCGTATTTTCCATAGATTTGGGGGGAAAAAAACCGGAACAAGGGTGTGTTCCGGCGGAACATTTGATTTTTGACAAAAATACGGATTGTTCCGGGAAATAACGTACGGTTGGCAACCCTAATGAGAGTATACATATCTACTCGTACTTAAGTATATCTGGTATCTTGTAGTATGTAAGTAAATTCTGAGCTCGTGTGGGTGTATTATTCAACATTTCAAGATATTGGTTACAGA
>NW_007380174.1:8040-29937 GCF_000475195.1 Diaphorina citri | reverse complement strand
CAAATGGTCTATTCTTAATTCCACATTTTCAGTTTGACCAAGATTTCAAATGGTCTATTCTTAATTCCACATTTTCAGGATTTGGAGAAGAGGCTTACAGAAGATGACAGTGTTCATAAGGAATTAGCCAGGATGACCTTGGAGTTAACGCAGGTCAAACGACAACACAAGTAAGTTCCCTCTGTGCCCGAGTGGTTAAGAGCACCGACTCTCAAACCGCAGGTGCCGGGTTCGAATCCCGGTCATACGGAGGTTTTTCAACTGCCCACCTTTATGACTCAGTGTTTAAAAGAAGTGACTCTCAAAATGAACGTTCTAAATTCGAATCCTGAGTGGGACGGAAATTTTTTGCCCAGACTTTTTCGGTTGATAAGCTGTTCCCGGATAAATATTAGTCCTTTGTTTAGACCAGCCATTCTTAACCTATGGTCCGTGGACCACTAGTGGTCCGCGAGAAGGTTTCAGGTGGTCCGCGAGTCCGGGCGGGAATCGAACCCGCGGCCTAGCGCTTACAAGGCAGACGCACTACCAACTAAGCTAACTAGGCTGGCTGGTAAAGGTCTGGTCCATTTAGAACACAGTGAATCCAAACTTTAACAAATATCTCTTGTTTTATTACAGTGGTCAACATGGAAGCCGACGGTAAGGAAAAAGAGAGTGTCTCCCTCAAGAAATTACAAGCTGTGGATTTACTCAAGCAAGAACTACAGAAGAAACTCGAGTCTGAGGGTGCCCTGGAGAAAGCCCTAGAGGAGAAGAACAGGGAATATTTAGAGCTCAAACAGGCCCTGGAAACGACAAACAGTGAATTCAAACAAACCCTGGAACAGAAGAACAGGGAATTTCTAGAACTCAAACAGACCCTGGAAAAGACTAACAGTGAATTCAAACAAACCCTGGAACAGAAAAACGGCGAGTGTGAGAAAGTCAAACAAGCCCTGGAACAGAAGAACGTAAATTGCACCGAGTTAAAACACCAATTAGAAGAAGTTCAAAAGAGACTCGAGGCTGAGACCAACCTAGAGAAATCCCTAGAGCAGAAGAACAGAGAATGTCAGGAACTGAAGCATAAGATGGAAGAACTAGAAAGTACTCTGGAAACGTTGAAGACAAGTAATGATGAAATGATAAGGAATCTGGAAACAGAACTATGTACGCCGTCCAGTGTAGATACAGGTTTAGAACAGGTGAGTAAATTATTAAGGTACATACATATTTATATAACAAGATTACATTAAAAAAATCTAAATATGAAGAACCTAACCTAGTAAGGTTCCCATGACCGCTGCCAAGATCCCCCGTTGAATAGCGAGGGATCCAAAGTCCCGATATTGTCCCGCTTTAGCTGGTCCGAACCTAATATTATCATTGAGAGCATGAGAGCAATAATAATTACATAATAATAAAACAATATTTATTTATTTTATTTTTTTTTTTTTACAATCATTACGAAACGATAGGTGGGTATAAAATATGTTTGTACCTCACCAGCCCCCCCCTTCCTCCAAAAAGGACTGCGTCCCGCTTTGGGCCAAAAAAATTATGGTCACCCTACTCATGTCCTGTTGAGGTGTGTCCACACATAGTCGATTATGTTTGGACATCTTTAAATTTCTCTGACCCTGGTCTTGATTCACACAATCTTTCCACCTTTTCTTCGGCCTCCCTCGCCCTTGTCTCTCCCTCACTTCCATTCTCTCAACTCTTGTCCCTATGTAGCTCTCATCTCTTCTTTCAACATGACCATACCACTGTAGTTTCCTCTCCAATTGACTGAACTACTAGTCTGGAAATAAGTTGTCTCCCCCTCACTTCCATTCTCTCAACTCTTGTCCCTATGTAGCTCTCATCTCTTCTTTCAACATGACCATACCACTGTAGTTTCTTCTCCAATTGACTGAACTACTAGTCTGGAAATAAGATTAAGGGGATTCAGCACTTGACAGAAGAACCCCTTCTTCGGCTCAAACCTGAAATGGAGAAGAATTACAAGTCAGACACGGTTGGTCTAGTGTTAATGCGCTTGCTTGCATGCAGAAGGTCGGGTTCGAATCCCACCATCGACAAAAATTTGTACTCGTTTTTCGATTGCAAATATTTCAACGGGTTACTTTCTGGTGATCTCGTGTTGACCCAGCACCTAAATGGGAAGTATTGTGTCTCTTCTCGCCCGGATTTTTAATTGAAGTCTACCCAATAATTCAGGTCCTTAAACTACTATAAACCTATACGTATATGTACTATCAAACTTTCTTGACTTGGCGGGGCGGAGCGCTACCGCGCTCCTTAATTATGTACATGAATTCATCTCACTAATTTTGTGTCATTCTATTTACAGGCAAGTGAAATGTTGGAGAGTAGTGTTCAAGAGAAAGACAACATGATCACCGCAAACCGCTCTTCCGATCTGTATTTTTTTTTTTTATTATTATTATTATTTTTTTTCACTTACCTGTCTTGAAAAAAAAAAAACTTCATTTTAGAGATCGGTATTTTTTTCGTTCAAACGTACTGTACCAAGTATTGTATGGATCTAGTAGCCTAGTTAACTTGGAGGGTATCGTGCCTGCTTTATAAGCGCTAGGTCGTGGGTTGGTTTCCCGCTTGGGGCGAACTTTATCCCCCAGGCTGAGATAAAGTTCGTCCTTTAGCCTTATTGTGTACCTCATGTCCTGTTGAGGTGTGTCCACACATAGTCGATTATGTTTGGACACACCTTTAAATTTTTCTCACCCAGGTCTTGATTCATACAATCTTTCCACCTTTTCTTCAGTCTTAATTTTCAATTGAAGTCTACCCAATAATTCAGGTCCTTAAACTACTATAAACCTATACGTATATGTACTATCAAACTTTCTTGACTTGAATTCATCTCACTAATTTTGTTTAATTCTATTTACAGGTAAGTGAAATGTTGGAGGCCAGTGTTGAAGAGAAAGACAGCATCGTGAGAGATTTGACCCAACAAATGGACCTCATGAATGTCCAAGTGAAAGAACTGAATGAAAATCTAGTGGAGAAAGAACATGCTGTGAAATCTTTACAAGAAACTATTGAGAAAGTTGAGAAGGAAAAGAGTGCGCTTGAAAAGAAACAAGTGAATATTGAACAGCTGGAAAGTGAGAAGATAAATCTGGTGGACAAAGTCAAACAATTAGAGGAGAAAGTCGAACTAATGAGTACGAAACAAGTGCAAGCTACAGACGAATATATCTTTTGTGTGAGGAAGGCAGCGGTCCTTCTGTCTCCCGTACATTTTAGGAGACGCTTCCCAATGTCTTTGATAAAAGCCTTCTCAGCATTACACCAAAAATAACACATCTCCCTCTCCCTTCTCACAGGAACTCAATCCAAAATATACCCTTAATACAAAATATACATTTTAGGAGACGCTTCCCAATGTCTTTGATAAAAGCCTTCTCAACATTACACCAAAAATAACACATCTCCCTCTCCGTTCTCACAGAAACTCAATCCAAAATGTACCCTTAATACAAAATATACCAAAATATGCCCTCAGTACAAAATATACCAAAAATAACTTATCTCCCTCTCCCTTTCTCTCACAGGAACTCAATCAACTTCGTCTGAAACTAAAAGAGATGGAAGATACCAGCGAGCAAGGCAAACGCGACCTGCTCAGTAATCACCAGAAAGAAATGGACCTGGAGAAGACCAACCACCAGAAGGAACTGGAAGAAGAGAAAACCAAACACAGTCAGTTCATCAAACAGATTGAAAACACGCTGAAGAGCAAGGAGAACGAAATCGTACGCACGTTAGAAGAGAAGGATCAGACTATTTATAAGCTGAAGAATAAACTGCAGAGTGCGTATGAGAAGTTTAATGCTGATAAAACAAAACTGGAGGCGAGTGTGAAGAATGAGACGGGTAAATTGGAAGGGAAACTGAATGCTTTGACTGAGGACAATGCCAAGTTGAAACAAGTGAGTAAATCAAGGAAAAGTCCCGGAACGGTGGAATGTCTTTTGAGATTTTTTAGAGCCCGCTCCCACTTATCGTTCGAAAAAAAAAATCGTGTTGTGTGTAGTGGGAACAGTCTCCAATGGACCTGGAGAAGACCAACCACCAGAAGGAACTGGAAGAAGAGAAAACCAAACACAGTCAGTTCATCAAACAGATTGAAAACACGTTGAAGAGCAAGGAGAACGAAATCGTACGCACGTTAGAAGAGAAGGATCAGACTATTTATAAGCTGAAGAATAAGTTACAGAGTGCGTACGAGAAGTTTAACGCTGATAAAACAAAATTGGAGGCGAGTGTGAAGAATGAGACGGGTAGATTGGAAGGGAAATTGAATGCCTTGACTGAGGACAATGCCAAGTTGAAACAAGTGAGTAAATCAAGGAAAAGTCCCGAAACGGTGGAATGTCTTTTGAGATTTTTTAGAGCCCGCTCCCACTTATCGTTCGAAAAAAAAATCGTGTTGTGTGTCGTGGGAACAGTCTCATTTATGTAAATTACATAGTCTACATTAACCTGCCTCGGTGGTGTAGTGGTCCAGGCGCTCGACTGGTAAACAGGAGGGCGTGGGTTCAATCCCAGCCGAGGTATGGACTTTTATCCTCAATATAATTTGACCACAATAATAGTAGTAGCCTACTGCTGGAGTAAAGGGACTTTTCAGTCCTATGCGAGCAGTATAAATAAGCACTGTTATTATTATTAATTTACAAAATTACATTAGGGGGATAGACACACCTTAAGATAGACAGCGGAAAATTTGGCAGGATTTTTTTCTTTTTTCAAAATTCTTGGGCAGCCTAAGCCAAAATTCCGACTTTCTCTCCCTCTTGTTCTTTTCAAACTTTTCAAAAATATAATAAGTTGGGCGTTTAATTTTTAATTGAAGTCTACCCAATAATTCAGGTCCTTAAACTACTACAAACCTATACGTATATTATGTACATGAATTCATCGCACTAATTTTGTGTCATTCTATTTACAGGCAAGTGAAATGTTGGAGAGTAGTGTTCAAGAGAAAGACAACACCGTGAAAGATTTAACACAACAAATGGACCTCATTAATGTCCAAGTGAAAGAACTGAATGAAAATCTAGTGGAGAAAGAACATGCTGTGAAATCTTTACAAGAAACTATTGAGAAAGTTGAGAAGGAAAAGAGTGTGCTTGAAAAGAAACAAGTGAATATTGAACAGCTGGAAAGTGAGAAGATAAATCTAGTGGACAAAGTCAAACAATTAGAGGAGGAAGTCGAACTAATGAGTACGAAACAAGTGCAATGCAATGTGTTGCTAGACAGATGTAAACAACTGGAAGCTAAAGAAACAGAACTCACTAAAACTGTAGAGGAAAAACTATTGAGAAAGTTGAGAAGGAAAAGAGTGCGCTTGAAAAGAAACAAGTGAATATTGAACAGCTGGAAAGTGAGAAGATAAATCTAGGTGACAAAGTCAAACAATTAGAGGAGGAAGTCGAACTAATGAGTACGAAACAAGTGCAATACAATGTGTTGCTAGACAGATGTAAACAACTGGAAGCTAAAGAAACAGAACTCACTAAAACTGTAGAGGAGCTGAGAAGTGTAAAGGAAATGGGAAGTAGCGAGATGACCAAACTGAAAACCAAAATGCTGGAAACATTCGAAGAAAACAAAAGGTTGAAGGATCAAATAAAATCTCTGGAACAACAAGGAGCCGAGTATTTGAAAGAGATAGAATCAGAGGAGCTGAGAAGTGTAAAGGAAATAGGTAGTAGTGAGATGACCAAACTGAAAACCAAAATGCTGGAAACATTCGAAGAAAACAAACGGTTGAAGGATCAAATAAAATCTCTGGAACAACAAGGAGCCGAGTATTTGAAAGAGATAGAATTACATAACCAGAAGATAGTGAAGCTAGAAGCAGATATAACTAAGCTAGAAACCAATGTATTCGGGTGTCAAGATGAATTCAAAGAGGCTAGTGAAAATCTACAGAAAGAATTGGAGACTAAAGCAACGAGGGTGACCACCTTGGAACAACAATTGGAAGAGGTGAATGTGGAATTGAAACGGGTAGAAGATATCATCAAGGATAAGAATGAACAGGAAATAATATTGACAAACAAACAGACGGAACTCTTGACAGAACTGAAAAACCTGCAAATTACTATTGAAACCAAAAGCGAAGAAAACAATCCACGTAGCTCTAAGGAAAATCAAGATGGTAAGTCCCAGTGTGAGATTCGTAACTGAAGGGTCTGGGGTTCGAATCTCAGCAGTGAGGGAAAATATTCGCGTCAGAGTTGGCCATTTAGATGGATGTACATTGTACACCTAAATGGCCTTCAATGTACCTTTAGTTGGATATTTATGAACACGATCCTGGCTCTCAAGTAGCACTGAAGTTTCAATCTTAGATATCTGACTGGACAAAATTGGCGCTAGTCGGACTTGGGAGCAGGAATTTTTGTTCGTAAAAAAAAGGTTCTTTTCTTACACCTACACGTACATGCATAGTTACGCACTTTTCTTCGATTTTCTGTTTATACTTCTGCATTAACTTTTCCCTCTCTCACTTACAGTCCTACACATTTTGTACTTGCAGGAAAATCTAGGACTGAGGATGTTAAAGTGTTGAGTTCGAAATTGAAAGCAGCCGAGGTCAAAATATCTGAACAAGATGTCAGCATAAAACAACTCGAAGATACAGTTGCTATCATGAAAAAGGTAAATCTAACTGTACATTTTGTGTGTATTCTATAAAAATAATCATGAAAGTGCTTATTTATACTGCTCGCTTAGGACTAATTGATGTTTTGAAAAAAGAGTTTGATGGGAAATTAAAAGAAGAAACTGATAAATTCAAACAAATGCAACAAGAACTAGACACGAAACTTGACACCGAAACAAAACTGATGAAAGAGCTTGAAAATATGAAAACGATATCACTGGAACAAGAGAGCAAGATACGAAACATAGTAACGACAGAATTGGAGCAAACACATAAAGAAAAAGTAGGCGACTTGAAACATTTGATAGCGAAGCTTGAAGAGGACATGGAACATGGCAAGAGAGATATAAAGAAACAAGTAGAGGAGAAAGAAAAACTAAAGAAAACAATAGAACTACAGGAACAAGAGATCTCGTCGTTACAGAACCACAAGAAAGAAATTGAAGCAAGTAATAGTCAAGTAAATGAACGACTCGCTAAATTGAGTATAGAAAATGAAGACTTGATCAAAGAAAAAACACTCTTGCAAGAGAAACATACTCAGCTTTCCACTGAACTCTCTACACTAAGAGAAAACCGTTCGAAATCCAAGGAGGTGTTGGAGAAAATGAATTTGATGACCAAAGAAAACAGTGAACTCCTATCAGAGAAGGAGCAATTGACCAAGGTACTATCAACACTACAAGAAGAGATGAAAGAAACAAGCTCGTCACATGAACGCCAGGTGAATGAATTACACAACGAACTAACCAGGTTGAAAGCTTTAAATGAGGAGTTGAACTCGAAATCTAAAGAGGCCTTGGAGAAAACCAACTTGCTAACCAAAAAAACCGGTGAATTGACAACCGAAAAGGAACGTTTGAATCAATTAGTAGCAACATTACAGAACGAAATAGAGGACAATAAATCTAAACAAATACAAAACAACACTCTGCAGAATGAGTTACAAGAGGAACTAACCAAAGTCAAAGCTTTGAACGCGGAGTTGAGTTCTAAATCAAACGAAGCTATTGAAAAGATCAACATTCTGACCCAACAAAACAGTGATCTAGTAGGTGAAAAACAACTCCTGAGTCAATCACTGACCAGTCTACAAAACGAGTTAGACTCATCAAAACTACAAGAGAAAGACCAAGGAAGTGGTCAGCTTGCAGAACTACAAAACGAACTCTCCAAATACAAATCTGCAAACACGGAGATGAAAAGTTTCACTGAGAAATATCGCGTGGGGTGTGAGAAGCTTGCCAATTATCTGAAAATCCCTGCAAGGCGCTCTAACAATGAGATAGACCTAGACATGGAGCTTGTCATAGACAAGTTCAAAGCGTTACAAACACAGATGAAAACCAAGGAGAGAAATGAAACGGATTTCTTCATGCTAACACTAGAAGAAGAGTTGAAGAAAGAACGCGATATGAGTAAGAACTTAGAGAAGGAACTTAGAATGGAGAAGGAAAAACAAGTGAAGTTATCAGAGGCAAGCAGGTGTCAGGAGAATATGAACGTGGGAAATGTGAAGCAACTGCAAACCTGTTGTAGTCAGGTGAAAAATGAGTTGAGACAGCTGAGGGCATACTCGGTAGAACAGCTGGATGATATAACCAAGGAGTTCATAGCGATGAAAATGAATTTGATACAAGGTAAGATAAGAAACTCTGCAATCATCCCTCCTGGTGTTGTTTATTTTCTTGCTTATTATTGCTCAGGTAGATTTTGAAAATTTGTTTACTACGTTCAGATATGTAATAGGTATACACTTTGTTTAGGTTTGATAGAGCTAACTGCTGAGGTCTTATCGTCCCAAAAGCGAGAAAGCGAAGGTAGAAGAAAGACAAGATAGGAGAGAGCCAGCCGTTCCGAGAACGGACCTTATGTTTTTGGGATAAATTCTGCCCCGGGCGGAAGTCGAACCCGCGACCTAGCTGTTACAAGGCAAACACACTACCAACCAAGCTAAGTAGGCTGGCTGGAGGGCATACTCGGTAGAACAGCTGGATGATATAACCAAGGAGTTCATAGCGATGAAAATGAATTTGATACAAGGTAAGATAAGAAACAAGGAGTTCATAGCGATGAAAATGAATTTGATACAAGGTAAGATAAGAAACTCTGCAATCATCCCTCCTAGTGTTGTGTATTTTCTCGCTTATTATTGCTCAGGTAGATTTTGAAAATTTGTTTACTACGTTCAGATATGTAATAGGTATACACTTTTTTTTTTGGTTTGATAGAGCTAACTGCTAAGGTCTTATCGTCCCAAAAGTGAGAAAGCGAAGGGAGAAGAAAGACAAGATAGGAGAGAGCCAGCCGTTCCGAGAACGAACCTTATGTTTTTGGGATAAATTCTGCCCCGGGCGGAAATCGAACCCGCGACCTAGCTGTTACAAGGCAAACACACTACCAACCAAGCTAAGTAGGCTGGCTCAGCAAGGAAAATTTCAGGCTAGTATCCTCCCTATTTCAAGTCCCTCAGCCAGATTAAACTGGTCTACTCCCTGTATTGTTACTTTATAAATTATTCGTACCGAAGAACCCCATTCTGACAGACGGCACTAATGACAATTTCCAGGTGTGATCAAGATGAGTTACATGAACAGTTCACTCGCTCAGACTGTAACTCACGGGACCGATGTGACCTCATTGAAGCAAACACTGGAGGAAGAACACGCGAAGAAAATCAAACAACTCATCAGTGAGTTCAAACAAGAAATGAGTCACAAGGACGAGGAAATTCAGGCCTTGGAAAACAAACAGTTTGGTAAGTTTGGCCGAGGTCCCCGGGTTCGATTCCTGGCGGGGTCGAACTTTTTTCGACTCCGTGCTTGGAGTTTGGGGTGCACTAGCCCCGTGAGGACAATTGAGTAGCGACCAGTAGCGGCATTACCAATGTAATAAAAGATTATTGAAGTATGGAATGTGATTGCAAAAGGAGGCACTTAGTAATGCTGTGATATCCACAAGACTCACAAGAGTTGTCAAAAGGTCCTGCTTCACCACAAAGAATTCATGATTGATTTTTTGACAGCATAGTTAACTTGGAGGGTAGCTCGTCGGCCTTGTGCAAGAATTGAGTCACAAGGACGAGGAAATTCAGGCCTTGGAAAACAAACAGTTTGGTAAGTTTGGCCGAGGTCCCCGGGTTCGATTCCCGGCGGGGTCGAACTTTTTTCGACTCCGTGCTTGGAGTTTGGGGTGCACTCAGCCCCGTGAGGACAATTGAGTAGCGACCAGTAGCGGCATTACCAATGTAATAAAAGATTATTGAAGTATGGAAAGTGATTGCAAAAGGAGGCACTTAGTAATGCTGTGATATCCACAAGACTCACAAGAGTTGTCAAAAGGTCCTGCTTCACCACAAAGAATTCATGATTGATTTTTTGATAGTTAACTTGGGTAGCTTGTCTGCCTTGTACACAAGAGTTGTCAAAAGGTCCTGCTTCACCACAAAGAATTCATGATTGATTTTTTGACAGCATAGTTAACTTGGAGGGTAGCTCGTCCGCCTTGTGAGCGCTAGGTCGGGGGTTCAATTACCGCCCGGGGCGAATTTTATCCTAAAAGTATTGGTATCGACGTTATGAAAATCATTTTATTATGTCTAGATCGCAGAGATGCAGAGGAGTTCTATATCAGTAATGAACTGAAACGTTCCATCATGAATTTGGAAGAAGAAAATCAAAGCCTCACTAATTCTCTCGAAGACCTTCAACTCCAAATCAAACAAATGAAATCTGTAAGCATTTTATTATTACTTCATTTTCCAAAATTTATTACCTGATTGTTAAATTGCGTCCAGACTACAGCCGAAAGAAATCGAACCCACATAAAGTAAAGAAGAAGAAGAAGAAGAAGAAAAAAAAAGATTACTTACAGTAAGGCGATGTCGATTGACCCAGTGTAGGTGTAGACGCTGCTTTGCCTCAGGCTTTCTATTTGAATTAAAATTTGGCAAACATGATATCTAGCACATGAAGAATATTTTCTCCAATACTTTTGACTTTTTGAGTTCAATCCAGCAGAAATACGAGTGGGGGTTCTACTCATTTTAATGATAGAGTTTGACAATTATTCACTAAACCACCAGTCACCTACAGTTCCCTTTGTGTTTCAGGATCACTCGTCCGAGGTGAACAAGCTGGTGTCCCGTCACAATGAAGAGCTGAAACAGCTGGAGGTCAAATGGAAAGAATGGATGAGATTGAAACTGAATGATACAGAGGAGAAGATGAAGGAGGAGTGTGAAGCATTGAGTCAGGAGTGGCAAGTAGAGAGAAAGGTAGGTATTACCTATTCACTAGAACAATGGGTCAAAAAAGACATGCTAAATCAGGTAATTTTGGATGGAAGAGCTCCTGCGGGAGAACCCTGCCACTAAAAAATCTGCAGACATTTTGGAGGGAGGGAGAGCGAGAGAGAGAGCGAGAGAGAGAGAGCGAGCGAGAGAGAGAGAGCGAGAGGGAGAGAGAGAGAGAGAGAAAATGATATTCGGGACCTTCTGAAAGCTTTTTAACAAATTGTACCTTTCAGCCAGATTAAACTGGTCTACTCCCTGTATTGTTACTTTGTAAATTTTTCGTACCGAAGAACCCCATTCTGACAGACGGCACTAATGACAATTTCCAGGTGTGATCAAGATGAGTTACTTGAACAACTCACTCGCTCAGACTGTAACTCATATGGAAGAGCTCCTTCAGAGTGGAAGAGCTCCTTCCCTGCCACTAAAAAATCTGCAGACAATCTCAATTTTGGAGAGAGAGAGGGAGCGAGAGAGAGAGCGAAAGAGAGAGAGAGAGAGAGAGAAAAAATAATAATGATATTCGGGACCTTCTGAAAGCTTTTAACAAATTGTACCTTTTTTTCGTCATCAATATGCTTTTTTGTATTTTTTATTATTTTTCTTTCTTTTTCTTCGTTTTTTTTTTTTTTTTTTTAACTTTACGAAGCGAGTTTTACTTTTATCCAATTATCACTGAACCTGTTTGCTTATTATTTGTTCTTTTTTCTATTTATTTTACCTATTTTATTCATTTTCTTCTTTATTATTTATCTCATTTCTAGATGATACCAGAAGTTGCTGTGGCTCCACCAGAAAATAACACCGAGGTATTTTTCATTTTATTTTTTCTCTTATCATAGCTACTAAAACACCTGTATTATTGCTTCAATTTATACCGTTTTCCAAAAATAAAAACACCCAGAGCATTGCGAAAAGTATTATTGCTTCAATTTATACCGTTTTCCAAAAATAAAAACACCCAGAGCATTGCGAAAATTGAAAAAAAATTCAAACAACAAGACGAGACATTTATTTAAACTACATTTCGAGTTACACATTTAAAAATAATAATAAATAAAATAAATATCCAAGTGAAATGGAAGGTTCCATTCATTACCATTGTCATAATTATATCGTTTTTCTATCAAGATTTCACATACTTAAGTTCTATTCTGATTTCCAGGACTTAGAGAAGAGACTTACCGAGGATGACAGTGTTCATAAGGAATTAGCCAGGATGACCTTAGAGTTAACGCAGGTCAAACGACAACACAAGTAAGTGTCCTCTGTGGCTGCGTGGTTTAGAGTACTCAAGTACTGACTTTCAATCCGGAGGTGCTAGGTTCGAATCCTCGCCGGGACGGACATTTTCGGCCCAAACTTTTCCGTTAAGCTTTTCCCAGATAGGCATGAATGAAAACGAGTATACCTACTTAAAAGTGACGCGAAGATGAACAGTGTATTTAGAATGTGACTCATTGCATGTTGAAGCAGGTTCACCTATGTAGGTACCTACATATGTAGGTACCTGCCTATGTAGGTACCTATCTACCTACCTATAGGAAATTCAAGTATGCAAGCTTATTTAGTACTTCCAACTTTTTTATTAATTAGAAATCATCTTTATTTAATAGTGCTGTATACTGCTCGCATAGGACTGAAAAGTCCCTTTACTCCAGCAGTAGGCTACTACTATTATTGTGGTCTAATTCTCAAACTATATTGAATATAAAATTCCATACCTCGGCTGGGATTGAACCCACGCCCTCCTGTTTACCAGGCGAGCGCCTTGACAACTACACCACCGAGGTAGGGTTCGATTCCCGCCCGGGGCGAACTTTATCCTAAACAGATAAGGTTCGTTCTCGGAACGGCTGGCTTTCTCCTATCCTGTCCTCCTCTCTTCGCTTTCGGACGATAAGACCTTAGCGATTACGGTTCCCTGTATTAAACCTTACAAAAATGAGAAAAAACTCGCATTTAAAGTTTGCTTTTTTGCCAGCCTAGTTAGCTTGGTTGGTGGCGCGTCTGCCTTGTAAGCGCTAGGCCGCGGGTTCGATTCCCGCCCGGTGCGGATTTCATCCTGATGGGATAATGTTCGTTCTCGGAACGAAGAGACTTACCGAGGATGACAGTGTTCATAAGGAATTAGCCAGGATGACCTTAGAGTTAACGCAGGTCAAACGACAACACAAGTAAGTTTCCCCTGTGGCTGCGTGGTTTAGAGTACTGACTTTCAATCCGGAGGTTCTAGGTTCAAATCCCGGCCGGGACGGACATTTTCGGCCCAAACTTTTCCGTTAAGCTTTTCCCAGATAGGCATGAATGAAAAGGAGTATACCTACTTTAAAGTGACGCGAAGATGAACAGTGTATTTAGAATGTGACTCATTGCATGTTTAACCAGGTTCACCTATGTAGGTACCTACATATGTAGGTACCTGCCTATGTAGGTACCTATCTACCTACCTATAGGAAATTCAAGTATGCAAGCTTATTTAGTACTTCCAACTTTTTTATTAATTAGAAATCATCTTTATTTAATAGTGCTGTATACTGCTCGCATAGGACTGAAAAGTCCCTTTACTCCAGCAGTAGGCTACTACTATTATTGTGGTCAAATTCTCAAACCTCGCATAGGACTGAAAAGTCCCTTTACTCCAGCAGTAGGCTACTACTATTATTGTGGTCAAATTCTCAAATTAGGATTGAGGATAAAATTCCATACCTCGGCTGGGATTGAACCCACGCCCTCCTGTTTACCAGGCGAGCGCCTTGACCACTAATGAGGATAAAATTCCATACCTCGGTTGGGATTGAACCCACGCCCTCCTGTTTACCAGGCGAGCGCCTTGACCACTACAGCACCGAGGTAGGGTTCGATTCCCGCCCGGGGCGAACTTTATCCTAAACAGATAATGTTCGTTCTCGGAACGGCTGGCTTTCTCCTATCCTCTTTCTTCTCTCTTCGCTTTCGGGACGATAAGACCTTAGCAATTACGGTTCCCTGTATTAAACCTTACAAAAATGAGAAAAATAACTTGCATTTAAAGTTTGCTTTTTTGCCAGCCTAGTTAGCTTAGTTGGTAGCGCCTTACAAGAGGAACTAACCAAAGTCAAAGCTTTGAACGCGGAGTTGAGTTCTAAATCAAACGAAGCTATTGAAAAGATCAACATTCTGACCCAACAAAACAGTGATCTAGTAGGTGAAAAACAACTCCTGAGTCAATCACTGACCAGTCTACAAAACGAGTTAGACTCATCAAAACTACAAGAGAAAGACCAAGGAAGTGGTCAGCTTGTCTATCCTGTCTTCCTTCTTTCTTCGATTTCGGGACGATAAGACCCTAGCAGTTACAGTTCCCTCTGTCAAACCTCTTAAAAAAAAAGTTTGCTTTTAATTAAAGTGCGTCAAGAACGCGTAAAACTTACAACTCATCTGCTTTCCCCAGGGAGGAAGTTAAGGAGTTGCGGCGACTTCTCAACCTGGGCAAACCAGGGGAGGAATCAGCATCCGATGTAGAGGGGGAGACAGATAAGAATAAAGAGGATAAGTTGGGATCGTGCCTGGAACTCGAGTATCTACGCAACGTTCTGTTTGAATATATGATGGGCAAGGAACCAATGGTGAGTTGGAATTGTCAAAAATAGCACCTATCGTCAGACCATAACTTGTCTGGTGGACTATAACTTCAATTTGAATCTGGCATTCCGAAAAAGATAAAACCATTTTCATAGAACCCAATTCACTGGGATTTTTCAAATCGATTGTCTACGGCAGAAGTTCCCAATCTGTAGTACGCGGAACCATATCTGATGGTACACGAAGGGATTTGAAAACCCGAATTTTATGATTTTATCTCGTAAATAGGAAAAACAACTCTGGTAACCCTATTTAAGAGAGAAAAAAAATTACAATCAATGCGCCAAAAAATTGTGACTCCGTGCTATAGTTAACAAAAAAAATTCACCTGCGGTGCTATAACATCTTTATTTAAACCCCAAACCACAAAATTGATGTTTGGTGGTACCGGTAAGAAATGGACGACGCATGGATCCTGTAGGTAAGATATTAGCAATTGAACTGCGCACGAATTCTGCAAGCAAAGCCACTCACGCTCCAACAGTCTTACAGACCCAGGAGACAGTCAGAACGTGATTGGCCGGCATAATTAATACATCAGCATGCCGCACGCAAAATACAAACATGTTTTCTAGAATATCACCACAAACAGTTCGTGGGATTCTTGGGAACACAGAACAAAAGCTGAGATTTCACCTAATGTATTTTTTTTTTCTTTTTCTTTTTCTCAAGAGGTTTGACAGAGGGAACTGTAACTGCTATGGTCTTATCGTCCCGAAATCGAAGAGAGAAGGAAGACAGGATAGGAGAAAGCCAGTCGTTCCGAGAACGAACATTATCCCATCAGGATAAAATCCGCCCCGGGCGGGAATCGAACCCGCGGCCTAGCGCTTACAAGGCAGACGCACTACCAACTAAGCTAACTAGGCTGGCTTAAAATTTGCTCTTTGGATTTTGGCCCCGAGCGGTTAGGATTAATTTCAGAACGGCAAGCTTTCTCCTATCCTGTCCTCTCTTCGATTTAGGGACGATAAGACCTCTGTTGTTACAGTTCCCTTTATCAAACCTCTTAAATAATAATAGCCAGCCTAGTTAGCTTAGTTGGTAGTGCGTCTGCCTTGTAAGCGCTAGGCCGCGGGTTCGATTCCCGCCCGGGGCGGATTTTATCCTGATGGGATGTGCGTTCTCGGAACGGCTGGCTTTCTCCTATCCTGTCTTCCTTCTGGCCGTGGTTATGAACAGGGCCATCGTAGGCCATCGTCGGCCTTTTTGCGTGTAAAGTTGGCGGGAAATTCGAATTTTTGATTTTTTTTCCGCAACTTGTACAATCTGAATTCATTTTTTACTTTTTATCTTTAGTTTGCACGTTTATATTATACTTTTCATTTATATTAGCTATTAAAAACAAGCAAATTACAAAGCAAACAAAAATAAATATAAAATGAATTTTAAAAATTGCCGCCGGGACAGCTATCTCACGTCGTCCGAGCTCATCTCAGCCCTGTTCATAAACACACCCTCTCTCTTCGATTTCGGGAGGATAAGACCATAGCAGTTACATTTCCCTCTGTCAAACCTCTTAAATAATAATAATAATTCTTATTCTTCCTCACCTTTTCAGCCGAGGTCGGCGTTTTTCGACAGGGTTAAATCTATTCGAACGGAAAATAATCCTAGTCAGGATTTGGTTTATTATAGATATTACCTTTGCATTTGATAAATATACTCCAATTTGTAAAAGAGGTCACTTTGCTTTTTTTTTTTTTTTTTTTTTTTTACGAGTGGATGCCCTATTGCCTTTCGCACTCAACCTTTGCTATGTCTTTAGCAAGGGAAATTTCAGACTGGTATCTTCCCTGCTTAAAGCCGTTCAGCCAGATAGCAGATAGATAATGATAAAAATAAAAATTTTATTACCTGATTGTTAAATTGCGTCCAGACTACAGCCGAAAGAAATCGAACCCACATAAAGTAAAGAAGAAGAAGAAGAAGAAGAAGAAGAAGAAGAAGAAGAAGAAGAAGAAGAAGAAGAAGAAAAAAGATTACTTACAGTAAGGCGATGTCGATTGACCCAGTGTAGGTGTAGACGCTGCTTTGCTTCAGGCTTTCTATTTGAATTAAAATTTGGCAAACATGATATCTAGCACATGAAGAATATTTTCTCAAATACTTTTGACTTTTTGAGTTCAATCCAGCAGAAATACGAGTGGGGGTTCTACTTTAATGATGGAGTTTGACAATTCACTAAACCAATAGTCACATGAAATTCACGTGATATCAGTGGTGATGCGACCGTCAAGTACCTGCTGCCATCTGTGATTATGATTACTCGTACATTCCAATATAGCAGGCATAGCTTGGTCCGCTCTTCATAACTCTTAAAGGCCTGTTCCCACTTGTCGTTCGGAAAAAAATCGTGTCGTGTGTAGTGGGAACATTCTCTTTTATTTAAATTACATTGCCTAGAAGGACATTTTGTGTTGTTCGGAACAAATCGTGTCGTGTGTAGTGGGAACATTCTCTTTTATTTAAATTACATTGCCTAGAAGGACATTTTGTCTTCCTTCTCTCTTCGATTTCGGGACGATAAGACCATAGCAGTTACAGTTCCCTCTGTCAAACCTCTTAAATAATAATAATAATAATTCTTATTCTTCCTCACCTTTTCAACCGAGGTCGGCGTTTTTCGTCAGCTTCTCAATCAGCCCTGGCTAGGGTGATTGGCTTTGGGCTGACATTTGGTTTTAGCTTCAATTTTTTTTACGAGTGGATGCCCTATTGCCTTTCGCACTCAACCTTTGCTATGTCTTTAGCAAGGGACATTTCAGACTGGTATCTTCCCTGCTTAAAGCCGTTCAGCCAGATAGATCATAATAATGATGATAAAAATGAAAAATGGACCAGCTAAAGCGGGACAATATCGGGACTTTGGGCGAAAGCGGGACATTTTAGCGTCCCCAGAGGATTTCTCAGGACAGCGGGACGAGAGGCTCCAAAGCGGGACGTATGGTCAGCCTAAGTATACTTTGCAGGGTGTGTGCAGAACACCTTCATAACAACCAAAATTTAGCCCATCTACACACAGAGCTAATAAAAAGAAAGTGATTAGTGGCTCGAATTACTAATACGTACACAGATCAAGTTATCGAATACTTGTGTATAGAAGAACCTAATAGAAGGTCTTGTCTCCCACTGAACACCTGCACCGCTTCAGTAAAAAGTACCAAACAAATCAAAGAATTTAACGTTCGTTCTCGGAACGACTGGCTTTTTCCTAGCCTGTCCTTCTTCTCTCTTCGATTTCGGGACGATAAGACCTTGGCGGTCACACAGTTCCCTCGATCAAACCAAAAAAAAACTATATTGAAGAGGTAGCAGTAACACAACTGTTGTAAAGGCAAAAAAAAAATGCAAGTTTATGTGAAAAACTTTAGTTTGCCTACACGAATATTCAAGAAGATACACGAGTTTTTGTAGACCGTCAAGTACCTGCTGCCATCTGTGATTATGATTACTCGTACATTCCAATACAGCAGGCATAGCTTGGTCCGCTCTTCATAACTCTAAAGGCCAGTTCCCACTTGTCGTTCGGAAAAAAATCGTGTCGTGCGTAGTGGGAACACTCTCATTTATTCAAATTACATTGCCTAGAAGGACATTTTGTGTTGTTCGGAACAAATCGTGTCGTGAGTAGTGGGAACACTCTCATTTATTTAAATTACATTGCCTAGATGGACATTTTGTGTTGTTCGGAAAAAAATCGTGTGTGTAGTGGGAACACTCTCATTTAAATTACATTGCCTACAAGCTACAGGACATTTTGTGTCGTTCGGAAAAAAAAATCGTGTCGTGTGTAGTGGGAATACTCTCATTTAAATTACATTGCCTACAGGACATTCGGAAAAAAAAAGTCGGATGAAACTCACGACAAGTAGGAACGGGCCTTGTAGCGTCTGAAGAAATGAAACCTATGTGCAATAGAAAAGTGGACTGAAGAACACATGAGGTTAGGTGCCGAGGGGTAGATATGGTCAACCTAGTAAGCTTGGAGTGTAGCGTACCTGCCTTGTAAGCGCTAGGTCGCGGGGTCGATTCGTGCCTGGGGCGACTGTTGTCACTTGCCTTTGTTTTTTTTTTTAGATCGAGATAGGTTTCCAACCTAACAATTTAAAAAAAAAAAGCTTTTGTATCCCTGGGCATCTAACTTCCCTCAAATAAAAATAAATGCAAGCTGATATATTCAAGATTCAACATTAGAATTTAAGTAAAATTATAAAAAATGGTCTATAAAATCATTTGTGTGAAGTTTTGAACCACTTACGTATTCCTATGTAAAGATACTTTCTAGTCGAGATTCATTAGTGTAATGGAAAATTTTATACAGAGAAGATTTTATGTATTTGTTGTAAATGTAAATATGGATTTAAATATTATTTATAGTGAAATTTATTAATATAATACTAACCTGGTGCCAAAAGCGCCAGTTTTATTTACATTTGCCAAAAATACCAACTTTTGTTCAAAATTTATCTAGATAGGTGTCAAATTTCTTTTACAGCACTGCAATAATTCTCCGTTTTTTAAGAGGTTTGACAGAGGGAACTGTAACTGCTATGGTCTTATCGTCCCGAAATCGAAGAGAGAAGGAAGACAGGATAGGAAAAAGCCAGCCGTTCCGAGAACGAACATTATTCCATCAGGATAAAATCCGCCCCGGGCGGGAATCGAACCCGCGGCCTAGCGCTTACAAGGCAGACGCACTACCAACTAAGCTAACTAGGCTGGCTAGGTAAACATTAAATCTGTTTTTCTTAAAAGTCAATTCTCGGCTTCTCTCCCTTTGCTATTTCTTATTTCACCGCTTTAATTACACAATTTGCTATAGGTACCATAATGATCTTTTTCAAGTGACCTCTAAAAACCCATAATAATCCTTTTCAATTGAACTAACTTTACACAACACAAATTGAGCTATGGTCTCGAAAGTGAGCTAGTTGAAAAGAACGATTCTTTTCAGTGAACTCTATTCAGTGAGTCAGATCCTAAAATATGTAACTAGCTCTGCTGCCTTGTTAGCGCTGGGTTGGGTTCGATTCCCGTCCAGGGAAGATTCTATCCCAAACAGATAAGGTTCGTTCTCCAAACGGTTTGCTTTCTCCTATGTCTTTCTTTCCGTCTACGCTTTAGGGTCACCTGGCTTTTTTTTTTTTTTTTTTTTTTTTAGATCGAAATAGGTTACCAACCTAACAATTAAAAAAAAAAGCTTTTGTATCCCTGGGCATCTAACTTCCCTCAAATAAAAATAAAGATATTCAACATTAGAATTTCAAGATTCAACATTAGAATTTAAGTAAAATTATAAAAAATTGGAACAGGTCGACTAAGTTGTTATGTTATAAAAAATGGTCTATAAAATCATTTGTGTGAAGTTTTGAACCACTTACGTATTCCTATTTAAAGATACTTTCTAGTCGAGATTCATTAGTGTAATGGAAAATTTTATACAGAGAAGATTTTATGTATTTGTTGTAAATGTCACGCGTTAAATCCATATTATTTATAGTGAAATTTATTAATATAATACTAACCTGGTGCCAAAAGCGCCAGTTTTATTTACATTTGCCAAAAATACCAACTTTTGTTCAAAATTTATCTAGATAGGTAGGTGTCAAATTTCTTTTACAGCACTGCAATAATTCTCCAGTTTGGCTCTACCTGGAAAGGATAACATTTTTGAAATTGGTAAAAATTTAAAGTCCTGAGTGAATATATTTCTTTTTATTATATAAAACAGTGAATAGATAAAATGGTCAATTTTTTACCCCCGGATTCTGTATGGAATCTCGTACTTTCGCAAATTTGTAGTACCAGCTTCAAACTATACAATGAAATTAGTCGGGAAAAAAAGTACGCCAGCGATTGTTTATTATTGAAAAATATTTTTTTTATATATTTTATTTTAAATAAAAATAAGTTGAAAATATTAAAATAAATCATAAAAATAATGAAGGTATGTACAAAATTCATTAAAAACAACCCTTAGAATAGAAAAGTAACATGAAAAAGTACCTCTCACAATCCGAAACTAATATGGGAAAGTAATTCTCAAAATTCCGAAGTATGAGAAGTACTTCTCAGAATAAAAAAGTAACATAATGGAGTACTTCTTAGAATCCGAAAGTAACGTGATAGAGTACTTCTTAGAACAGAAAAAGTAACATGAAAAAGTACTTCTCACAACCCGAAACTAACATGGGAAAGTACTTCTCAGAATAGAAAAGTAATATGATAGAGTACTTCTTAGAATCTGATAGTAACACGGGAACTAATTCTCAGAATTCGGAAGTAACATGATAAAGTACTTCTTGAATGCGAAAGTAACAATGTTCGTATTTGAAAGGTGAATTTAGACGACCACCGACTCAAGAGTGCAGCACTTGACAAGTAACAATAGTTGTATTTTATTCATGTACCGAGATACGAGCACACAAAATTTTACTCTTTTTAATAATAATAATAGACGCTTGAGTGGAAGGTAACCACTAGGCGAGGTTAATGCCCGAAGCCTATCGTAATCTCCATCACCAAATTGAATAGTAAATTACTGTAATAATAATAATAGACGCTTGAGTGGAAGGTAACCACTAGGCGAGGTTAATGCCCGAAGCCTATCGTAATCTCCATCACCAAATTGAACAGTAATGAATGGCTAAGAGGCAGAGCGGACTAAGTCCAAAAAAAAAGCGTTTTGAGATAAACGGAGTCAAAGTTTAGGACTAGCCAAAATTTAAATAGAGATATTTTTTTTTGAAGGGATCCTATACACGCCGAGCCCATTGGGCCCCAGTCAATTAACCCCAGGCCAAATGGATTGGAGTCAAAGAATGGTGTCTAAATATAATGATTCAGCTTAACTCCATTCACAAAAAGCCCACTCAGAGACGTAGGTAGGGGGCAAACAGCCCTAAAGGAAGGGTTAAGCTTGTACGAGTCTGTCAAATAATAAATTCCGAATCATCTAATCGATGTCAATTTTTGTCTTCAATGAATCTCGAATTGTAGGCCAGCCTAGCCCCGAACTGAAGGGGCATTGCCTTTAGAGGCTGACGATGAGCGGAAGGTCACCACTAGGCGAGGTTAATGCCCTAAGCCTATCGTAATCTCCATCACCAAATTGAACAGTAATGAATGGTTAAGAGACAGAGCGGACTAAGTCCAAAAAAAGCGTTTTGAGATAAATGGAGTCAAAGTTTAGGACTGCCAGCCTAGTTGGCTTAGTTCGTAGTGCGTCTGCCTTGTAAGCGCTAGGCCGCGGGTTCGATTCCCGCCCGGGGCGGATTTTATT